>NW_024424119.1:43780762-43869343 GCF_017311325.1 Ursus maritimus
AGAGATCAAATTGTAGGTAAGAAAGAAAGAAGTGCAGAAACATGGTAAGGAGGTATTTTGTTTTCTGTTAATATTTTCGGCATTTTGAAAAAAAAAAATCCACCTATTTTTCCTGCATCTTTCAAAACAGTAAAAGCAATCTTGGACATGCATAATACATTTTATGTTCCAAAACTAATAAAGTGATTTTATATCAGAAAAAATATTTCTAAAAAATACTCAGTACTGAGTGTATAGGCAGCAAGGTGGTGGGGTGGGAAGTATGCTGGATGGGCTTCCTTCTTAACTAAGAATCTAGAAAACAGCCTTTTAAGAGTATGAGTGACTAATTTGCATGTGACCTTGGTAAGTTCCTTTCCTCTATGGACTTCAGTGTCTTCATCTCTAAATTTATAGGGTTAGTCCAGGTTTTCACTAAGGAGCCTGAGATTTAAAGGTGGATTTCAGGTTTTTTGAGCAGTGGGGGAATGTATTTTAATGGCTTTAGTATTTCTGGACAAGCCATGCATCCTAGTTCAGTAGCTTATAAGTTTATAAAAATAGAAGTAGAATCATAGTCTCTTAGAGTCACAAAAGACCATCAAGATCAACTAATCCAACTCCCTTACATTTGAGATAAGGAAACCAGGGTCTGGAGAGGTTGAGTGACTTACCCAAGGGCACCCAAGCAATTTTGTGGCCATACCCTTCATCCACTCCTTTTGACCTTAATTTTATCTGATTTTCTTGAGTTAATCCTACTCTGACATGTTTTTTAAATTGAGAATTCCTCAGTGATAGGTTCTTTTCTTTTTCCTAACATAGCAAACAAGACACAAGACCATAAGTTCTTCAAAAATGGGACTATGACTTGGTTATTTCTGCAGCCTCCAGTCCACTTAGCCTGGCAATCAAGGCAAGTTGAGAAAATGAACCCCAGTGAGAAATAAATTCATTTCAACCATTCTCCTACTTCTATAATGCTTTCCCTTAACTATTCCACATGAGTTGGTTGTGTGACTTTTTAACCTTTAAAAAATCCAGTTGGGTACTCACTGAAGATCTGAGACTGTATTCCAAATATTTAGAAGATGGTAGGGAAAGACTAAGAAAGTCTCTTAAAGTCATCTGCATTTGTATACCACTGGCTCACTGTACTTGTCTCAAACTTGTCTTTAACTTTTTTTTTTTTTTTGAGTGGGGGAGAGAGCGAAAGAGAGAGAGAAAGAAAGATTGGGGGGGGGGGGAGGACAGCAGGAGAGGGAGAGAGAGAGAATCCCAAGCAGGCTCCATGCCCAGCACAGAGCCCAATGTGGGGTTTGATCTCACAACCCGAGATCATGACCTGAGCCCAAACCAAGAGTAGGACTCGCAACTGACTGAGCCACCCAGGTGCCCCTGCCTTTCACTTTTGACATACCTGTCAGGTAGTCATTGATAATGGACACAAATGGTTGGTTATTAGATTGTTTCACTGTGAAATTGTCAGTTCTGCCAATTAATAATCTATTAGCCTTCCTTGTCTAAAGCAAGGACGGGGCATGTCCTTCATGACCTTTGCTGACCTCCAGAAGCTGAGAATCCAAAGGGAGATTTTATTTTGCAATTACAAGGAGTAATGCAAATAAGGGCCATTTGGAAGTGGCTCCTTGGAGTCCTTCCTTTGGACTGAGATCTGTGATGGAGGTCTTAGGTTTATTCTGTTTTGAGTGACCTGCAGGGATCACAGTAGGATCACACACAAAGCCCCACATTCTCCATGTAAGAAAAGGGAAAAAAAATCTGTGAATTTTCTGAAAAATCATACTTCAGGATCTCTGTAGGGAGCTAGAGACCCATCCCCTGCTCCGTCTTCTCTCTGAAACTAACAGACCAAGCTGAATATGGATGAGCTGGCTTCTCTGTGACCTTCTTTGCCTCTTCTCCCCTTTCAGATATAAGCAAGGTCAAGGCTGCAGAACGTGAGTCTCACAGACTGCCCTTCTCGGATGCTAGCATGTCAGGAAAGCAGCTGTGGCTTGGTGGATTGAAGGTCAGGAGACCTGGGTTCAAGCCATCATCCTGCCACTTCCTGGTTGTATCACTTTGTCACGCAGTGTCTGTTTTATTCATTTCTTTGGTGGGATAATGCCCACTGCATGGGGTGAGTGTGACTGCTGTAAATAACATAGGTGAAATGTTTGGTCCACGGTTGGTGCTCAACAAATAGTATCTGTCATTATTATAATTTTAACAGCCACCAGGTTGTGAGAAAATACTGCTTAAGACTATTAAATTCAAGAAGAACATTTGCCTAACTTTAGGATGCACAGAGATGTCACTTGGGGAGCTTATTAAAACACGGATTCTAGACATTAGCCCCAGAGAGTTAGATTCAGTAGGAGTGAGTCTGAGAATCTACATTTTTAACATGAGCTCCAGGTGATTCTGATGCAGGTGGTTCATGATCCACACTTTGAGTAAAATGTTGTGAAGAGGAAAATGAGCAGCAAGCAGGCTTAGCAAATATTTGTTGGTGCATTGATTGACTCATTGGGGACGCTAGCTCTCACCTGTAGAGGAGACTGAAAGTAAGCATCATTTTATCCCTGTAGTAATCAAGAAATCTCTCCGTATGTCTAATTGCATCCTTGCTTGCAATAACCAACGCCTGCTCCTCTTGGTAAAAATGAGAACAAGTGATCAGCAACCCCATCATAAAACCTCCTTAGACATTTGCCGTGAGGAGTCATGTCATTCCTTAGTCATCTTATGTTTTCACAAGACATCCCTTTTATTTGCTGTAATTTCAAGTCCCTACTAAGACTCAGTAAACGATCTTCAATGAATAAAGTCCTGATAAAACAGGAATAGGGATCAAAGAATATCAGAAGTCAATGGGACCTTAGAGATTTTTTAACATAAATTTCTCATTTGACAGACGAGCAAATTAAGACCTAGAGGTCATATCACACATCAGTGGTGGGATAGAGATTTAGAACACTGCATTCCTGCATTTCATTTCAGTATTCTCACTGCTACATGACATAGGTTCTAATTTATTTTATATAAGTGAACACCTACTCTTCCCCAGGCACTATGCTGGGCACTTTCAGGAACGGGGAGAAGTAATGACCTAAAAAAACAGTCCCTGCATTAAAGAAGATCACTGTCTGGTGGAGTAAGCATAAAGCTAATAGACAATAGACAAATAACATAACAATTGCGAAGTAGGCGCAAGATCTAATAGTATCTGAAAGAGACTAAACATGGTCTTTTAATTCATTAAATAAATATTTATGGTAGGCTGTCATACTACATGCCAGTCTTATGCTAGGTATTGGTTATACAATGATGAATGGGCCTTCCACCATGCCAGTGTAATAAGTCAAACATTCAAACATGGAGCATAATAAGTCAAATCCTAGAGCCCATAGTCTAGAGATCTTCTGCTCCCTCTCTTTAAGCAAAGACCAACTGGCTTGCGGCCAGCCTGGGAATTTCAAAAGGCAAATAAAGCAAAGATTTTTTCTTACCTAACAAAAGTAAAGACACAATCCATGTTAAGTTGAATCAATCTTTCCTTACTCTCAGAACGTCCAACTGCTAAAGGACCCCCAAAGATGGATGGCCCATCTTGAGGCTGGATATATAATTTGCCACAATTATATTCCCAGCAGTCAAATGCTGGGGCAATGAGGGAAGGAAACACATCCTGGTTGCCCCCACCCACGTTAAATGTTGAATTATCTTACAGTTGATAGTTCCCTAGATTCCTCGACCTTTAAATGCCGAACGCTACATGCCTTTTGAATTTTAATCAATTTATTTTTTTCAACTGGAAATGTCAGACTTCTGTATAGAATTACTTGGTGCTGCTGATGTGACAAAGACTCAAAGTTCAGTGTCTGAAGTCATGGAATAGCAGAGGAACCCGCATGCATCAAGAGACATAATTTGCAGGCAGCCAAATAAGGAAGTGAGAGAACATAGATTTTTCATTAGCTTTCATTTAGAGCTTCTGGGACCTGAATTTGTCTCTTGTCCCCAAGGATGAGTAAAACTAGTGGGGATTGCTAATGACTTGGACCATGGCATGAAGAAAGCTGAAGAGCGAATGTGATTTCTTATTTATAAAGTGCCTACTGGGTGTCTGAAGATGGAATATCATTTAATCCTACCCCAACTCTGTAATGAAAAAGTTATGATTCCTATTTTTATAGAAGAGGAAACTGAGGCTCGAAGCAACTGTTACGGCGGAGCTTGTAAGGGAGAGAGCACAGTTTAAACTGTGAAATGCTGAACTCCAAATGCATGCTCTGGCCACGACACTAACTTCCCTGACCTGAGCTAACGTTCCTTTACCCATGTCTTGGAAGGAGAGTCGGTCTTCAAATGCACTTATGCTGCACAGAACTGCCTGGTTCCTGTCACCGAATTTCCATCTGCTCTGGGCTTAACTGACTGAGAGCCTTCACATTTGTATATTTTTGTATTCAGATAAATAATGTCTACAGTAGTTGTCTTTGGTGAAAAGAAAAGTCATGTCTAGCATGTTCCCCCATACGGTCACCAGTTTGGCCACCAGGAAGGATGCAGGGCACACAGTAGATACTCCAAACTATTGTTGAATTTCCCCCTTTCGTAGTTGTCTCTGTCTCTGTGTGTTTCTCCCTCCCTCTCTTTCCCTCTCTCCCTCTTCACTCGACACGTGGTCCAACATTTATCTCTAGGTTAAGAAAATGCTAAACCGATCTTAGAAATTCATGGGTCTCCCCCCTTCAGTGAGCCATGGTCATTTCCCCGGCTGGCTAAATAAAGCTAACATTTAAGTCACAGAACAGGCCCCGAGGTAATAATGGAGAAGGAGGACTTCACTAATCACTGACTAGTTTCACCTTTTAAGAAAAGGCTGTTTGACCAAGCCCGCCATTCCGCAGCCCTCCAGCTCTCCCAGATGCCCACTTTCTGCTAGAGAACTAGCTGCCGAGCAGGCTCCACAGACTGTAAATTCCTGGGCAGGAGCCGACTTGTCCGGGGCTGTCACTGCATCCCGGCTCCATCTCCCCACACGGGGAGGTGCTAAAAGCTTATTTAAGTAGCTAACACCAGACAGGCTCAGTTCCCGTAGCTGACTTTTCCATCAACTGGTCCCCTGGGGAAAGAAACCTGCCAATGCCTCAACCTCTCTTTCCAGCCTCGTCTGTTGCCACTTACTCTGTCTTCTACTCACGGGGTTGAACTCACCAAATGTGCACAGCGGCCGAGCAGATAATATAAATGTGTATATCAGCGCAAGAGGAATAGAGCAGACGCTGCCTATGAAAGGGGCAGTTGTCCCTTAGCTTCAGCAGCTTGTGTCCAGCGGGAAAGGTGGCCCGGTGCTGCCATAAATTCCAAACTTTCAGAAGGACTCTGATATCTTATATATGTGAAATCTGTCAATCATAAATACGGTTCCAAATGCCCTGTAATTAGGCGTATGGCTGTAGAAACCTCTCTTCTATAGTCCTGCGGTTCTCTGGTATCTCTTGTTTTCTGTCCCTTGGATTTGCTTCAGGCTGTTTCCTTACCTAGAATTCTTGTCCCTCTGACCCGGCTATCCACACCCCAAGATGCCACCTCCCGGCTGGAACTGACCTTTCTCTCCTCTGAGTTCCCATGACATGTCTTATGGACCTCACTCAAATGTGATACTTTGTAGATGTTTAGTTCCCTGGTTCTTATCCTCCCATGTCATCTGTCTTAAGGACTCACACTCAATAAATTCTGTTGAAACAAAAATAGAATAAATGAATGAACGAATGAATTAATGGGCAAATAAAAAGACAGTGTGGTGTAACAGAAAAAAGAAATGAACCTTGGAGTTAGACTTTGGTCTTTGGGTTTAAATTTTATTATTATTGGGGTTTTTAAAAATATTTATTTATTTATTTACTTACTTACTTATCTTATATTCTTAGGTAATCTCTACGCCCAATGTTGGGCTCAAACTTACAACCCTGAGATCAGGAGTTGTAGGGTCACTGATTGAGCCAGTCAGGCACCCCAGGTTTAAGTTTTAGATCTGCCTCCTACTAACTTTGTCAACTTGGAGATAGTACTCTTGTTGCCTAAAAAGAAAGACAAAGATATCTATAGTGTCTGGTTGTTATGATGATTCAAGAAAATGAGATTCAGAGCCTGGACCTACACTCTTCTTGTTCCTACTGCAGTGTTTCTGAAACATGGCTGATCATAAGAATAATGGGGCCATTTCTTAACCATCCCTATTCCAGGGCCCACCCAAAGAATACTGAATTAATGTCTCCAGGAGAAGAGCTCAGGGATGTGTGTTCTTATAATCAGGAGAGCTTGGAAAATAAAGCACATTCATTGTTACCATTTTTTTTTTATATTTCCAATAGCAGTCTTCTGGGTGTTTCAAAGTTTTTAAAGCTGCTGGGGTCAGCCACCCTTACTGCTAATATTTAAATAAAAATGGAATCAATTCTCAATTTTTTCCATAGTCTGATTATGAGAATGTGTCCAAAGTCAAAGCAGCCACTGAGGATTTATAGATAGGAGTCTTCCTTTGAAAATTATTAAAAAAATTTATTTCCTGATTCCTTAGGATTCCATTAAAATGTTAGCACCATAAGGGCAGGGATTTTGTCTGATTTGTTTGTTGCTATATCCCATGATCTTAGTGTCTGAAACATAGATGTACAATAAATATTTTCTGTTAGGACCAGATAAGTCAGTTCACAGCACTTATGCTCCAAGAATAGGCTCACAGTTTGAACATCAAAAATGCTTTTTCTACCTGGCCTCTTAATCCCAAATGTCACCTGGAACAGAACCACACAAAGGTCACTTCAAGTCCTAGCTCAAAACCTCAAAAGCTGAAAATTTAGCTGGATAGTTGATGGTTCTAACACTGTCTGCTTATCTTCTCAGTAGTCACTTTATAGACTGTGTGTCCATGCACATGCCTTCATGATATATAGGACCAAGGGACAGATAAGAAAGATGGAATACAAGTATTAGTATGGCCATTCTCTGTGGCAGGCCCCAGGAATGTTCTGATGACAAATAAGTAAGGAACCCTGAATTTTTCTTTGTTAAATCACAATGGGAAAAAGTAGAGGTAGAGATGACTTATTTAATCAATTGGTATTTTATATTGATAAAACAAACAAACAGTAGGGGTGCCTGGGTGGCACAGTCAGTTGAACGTCTGACTCTTGGTTTCAGTGCAGGTTGTGATCTCAGCATCATGAGATCGAGTCCCACATCTGGATCTGCACTCAGTGTAGGGTTTGCTTGAGATTCTCTCTTCCTCTCCCTCTGCCCCTCCTGCTCTTGTTCTCTCCCTCTCCCTCTCTAAAATTAAATAAATCAATCTTTAAGAAACGAATTATAAACTAGGAAAAGAAAAAGCATATTGTGTCGAATATACCCTTTTACTCACACAATTCAAAGGGGCAATATTATGACAACCCTCTGATTGAATCGGGACTTATCTATCATTTTATAATTCATAAAAAAGATTGAAGTATATAGTGAAATAAAAATGCCCTTTGCCAAAGGAGGAGGAGGCAAGATAAGAGTTAGCCAGTGGGTGGCCAAGACCCAAAAAACCATAAATAAATAATCAAAAAACAAGTAAATAGATTAATATATAAATAAATAACAAGCACTCATATTTTAGGATCAGGAAACACTGAAAATGTGGCTGAATGATATCATGGGGAAAGATAATTTAAGATTTCATGGTCATCTGAAATCAAAGACTTTTAGTTATTTTTTCCTGTTCTAGTCTGATTTCTCTGGTAGAACGATTTTTTCCCCTCTTTTTCAATCCTTCCCTTTAATAGAACTACATACCCATGCCCTTTTCCCACGTGGCTTTGAAGTGCCTGTAGGAAGCGTAGGTGGAGTACACATCCCACCTCAACCCTACCCCCATTCACTTTAGGCTTGGCCATCTGGCTTCCTTTGGCCAATGATATGTTAGCAGAGAGCCCATGAACAGAAGCTTTAAATGTGCTTGCTCGATTTGTCCCAGTTTCTTGTGCTTTTGACAGCCACCGTGAGAAGAGCATGCCCTAGATAGCCTCTGGGACCATAATGAAGCCTTATGACATGAGCGACACCCAACCTGTGACAGGACATCCCCCATCTCCTCTGTGGGCAACCCATAAACTAGGGAGTAAAAGAGTCAGCATGGTTAATGATTTTGCTGTAAAACCACCAAGATTTTATGTGACATCATCACAGTAATATTTGGTTACTATAGTCTCCATACACCTGTTATTCCTGATGAGAACTACATCTTGTTCAAGGCAATGTTCATCTCACCAGAAGTGCTCCAGCCTGTTGCATGCATGGGACTTGGACTGTAAGAAGCAATGTAACTTACAGTATCTGTGATAGGGCCTCATGTAGTTGCTTGTGACAGACTGGGTGGCACGTACACAGAGATTAGCCATGAGCTCTAAATCTTAATGACACCCATTTTTACATTAAACATGAACTGTAAATGGAAATAAGACCCTATGACATTATGCTCAATCATGGAAGAAACCTTTATTGTCCAGAAGAAAGTAGATTCACTGCAATGATAAATCCAAAACCTCAGGTTTGGCAAAAACTCAGGTATATTTCTCCCTCATGTAAAGTCCAGATGACCCTCCGGACCAACTGTTCTCCACGTGGTGACTCAGTGATGTAGGGCTGATGGAGGCTCCACAATACCCCACCTGTGTCACCTGGAACACATGGCTTTCATGGCCAATGAGGCAGGTAAAGGGAGTGCAAAAGGGTCTTATAGTGACTGTTAAATATTTCATCTCCGACATAATGCATGGCACTTCCTCTCACAACCCATTGACCAGAACTAGACGCACGGTCCTATCTGAATAACTACAAGGCAGTAAGGAAGTGTAACATTTTCCTGTGCCTGGAAGGAGAGTGCAACCAGATCTGTGTAAATAGTGGAAATCCCAACCACAAAACTATCTTGTTCTATGTGATTAAGTGGAGAAGGTATTCAGTGGGTTGTCAGTATGCTAATGACAATTACTATGTCAAATGCGACACATGTCAAATTTTAGCTGATTGATGTGCGAACACAATTTTTAAAAAGTATCCCAGAGTATAACTAGTGACTACACATTTAAAATGAGATCTGCATTAACATGAAAGAATATTCACGAAGAGTTTCCCGATAGTCTAAGTGGTGGAAGCCTCCAAGAAATTACTCTCTATACCTCGGTCTGGGGTAATGAACCTGTCTGATATAATTGGAATCCCTCACAGAGGAGGGCACAACCTTTTGAGCCCTTTCGGGAGTAGAATTGTAAAGGATATGAGGTAGAAGGAAGGAGCATTTTAAGTCTCCCTGTGGACCTAAATTACTCTGGGGTAGATAAAACATCCCCAAATTGCTCTGAAGCTATCCAAGCATTAAAAATTCCATGGAACAGAGAACAGTGTTAAACTAAAATAAGACACCATGTAGACATGGAGGACTCCTGGGGGAAACAACCAACACTGCTCGAGAGGTCATGGTCGGCAGGAGGGGGGTTGATCATGGGAATTTGTAGCCATGGCTCATGATGCATGATCCAGGCAATGTTCACCTACCATATAATGAGCTAGGCTCTCCAATAAGACATCAGTGCCCAAAGTACTGAAATTGTGAATTGGACAAAATAACCACAGGGATAATAAAACTATTTTATAGGCTTAGAAAAATAGAAAGTAGTGTTTCAAAATGAGTCATGCTATACAATTTGTGGGTCTATACAGGAAGAAAAATTGGCAATAGTTAGGGAGTTAATAAGAGAGAACTAGATGAAAACTCTGCCTTATGTCTTGGGTAGGCTTTTATTTATAAGATCTCTATTGGGTATAAAAAGTAAGATCTGCCTGGGAAGTAATGTTGTCTAGACATGACTCCCAGAAGTATCACTTTACTTTTGTTCTTCCAAGCAATTGTGTTAAATTTGTAACCACCCCAAGCATCCACACCTTCTGAGTGTATGCTGCTGGGTCAGAAGGTGCCATTTTCCCAGCTCGGATCAGAGTCCTAAAGACCTGTTCCTTGCAGCTTCTGTAAAACCGCTCTAAGGAACAGTAGGTGCCATAGATGACCATTTCTGAAACGGTGAGAAAACATGAGGTGGTTCCAGTAATGGATGGAGAAACTGTGTGTCTCCATGTAAAGAAAGTGATACATATTTCTGAAAGTGCTCCTGGGAGGGCCCCTGCCTTTAAGGTTATGGGATACCTAACTGTTAGCATCACTTTATTGGCTCAGGGTTAACGATGTATCTCAGGAGTCTAGAATGTTTGGCTCAAATGGTTGAAGTTGGGAGAGTATCATTCTTGAAGACAACATTTTGAGGTGAATTAGAACTTACTGCATTTGTAGGTCATCTTGCATAAAGTTGAAACTTGCATGAACCCAACATCATACAACACACACACACACACACACACACACACACACACACGGGCTGACTATTGTTTCAGTGACACTATGGTGCTAGGAAACAGCAGCTTCCTACTTTAAGTTACCATGGAATTCTGGCCAAATGCAAGGATTTCTATACCTTGAAGAGTACATCATTCAGCTTTTTTTCAAATAATAAGGAAAATTAAATGGTAAAAGGTGCCAGAGACTCTTGGAAAATCTTTCCTTGAAAGCCGAGGGATTTTGGCCATTTTCAAGCTTACAATCATTCCTTCATCTAGGGACAAGAATTGACTCCATATATTGTTATGCAGAGACATGGAACACAAAGTATGAGCCCATCAAGTCTGAAGGGAGACTCTGTGTGTAAATTACCATAAAAGTAGTGAATAAATATTGAAATATTCCATAGTCTTTTTGTCTTACATCATGATACGCTAAGTTTCATGCTTACTACTTTGTCACATTCCTGTTAATAAACAGGAGAGCCTTGACCTACTTTACAATATTTTTGCTAGAGAAGAGAGGGAGCCCCACCCACAGAGCCCCACAAGAAAGGAAAGGATGACAGTATTGTCAGGCATGTTGAGTCAGTGAGAGACACAGGTTCCTCACCACCCTCGGGAGAAGAAATGGGAAGGTTTGGTCTGCTGAGGCCAAGAGGAGTGATCAACCCTGGCTGCTAGCCTCTCTGAGATGGAAAAAGAAGGTACTGCCTCCATTACTTCTGCAAATGAAAAACAATGAAAGAACCCACCCCAGGAACAGACCGAGAAGTAGTTCAGGTTTTTTGTGTTTGTTTGTTTTTGTTGTTGCTGTTTTCATTTTGCACTACGTTTTCCTGGGCAGAATATAAAAATATTTTACTAAAGAAACAATTTTTTCCTTACGTGTGTCATGTGTGTCTTCTAACACTTCCATTCCCTGCTTTACAAAAAGAATCAAGTGCATCTTTGCCGATCAAAAGAACACCTGCCTTCCTCTAATAATTGTGAAATTCTTCCATTTCCCCCTCATCACATCTTTCTCTTATTCCACACATTTAAATTATTTATCTCATTCCCGTCTTACCTCCTAAAGATTTTCCTTCCTCTCTGTCGTTAAATCATGAAGTTCAGACATTTTTTCGTTGAAGTACACAACACATTCTCACAAAGAGAGCTGAGGTCCTGATGGAACTTAAATCACAGCATTGCTGTGAAACCTAAAATTGAAAGGGACAGAAAAAATGTTTTAATTTGGGAGGTTCATAGCCTTCTTTTTCACTTTCATTTCTCTCTGCCTCATGTTTTCTTCCCAGTGGAGAAGAGTGAGGTGTTATTTATCCATCTCCTTCAAACCAAAATATAAATGCTATGCAAATTTAAACATTCCAGCTCACCAAAGTCCCTCCTTGGCCATTATAGCACCTGAATTTTCTCATTGGTTATCTCCTCCTCAGGCTAAGTGCCCTTGGTGTCCCCTCTCCCGTGCAATCTAGCCCATCTCCAGCAATGCATGCCTGTGCACACGTATGTCCACCACACACACAATCTCTATTCTCCGCACCTGTTCTCTTCATCTCTTTTCTTGGGTTTACCTGGGAAACTAAAAATCCCTCCCATTTTTTCTAGTTTTTTTTTTAATTGTGGTAACATATACGTAAAATATTTCTCATTTTAACTATTCATAAGTGTACGGAGTTCAGTGGCATTAAACACATCCACGATGTTGGCTAATCATCACCACTATCTCTACCCAAAACTTCTTCGTCATCCTCAATGAATACTCTGTACCCATTAGAAGAAAATTCCTCCCCCCGCCCTTCTCTCGGCCCATGGTGACCTCTAGTCTACTTTCTGCCTCTGACTTTGCTTATTTGAGATACCTCATGTAGGTGGACTCATACGATGTTTGTCTACCTGCATCTGGCTTATTTCACTAAACATGCTGTTTTGAAGGTCCATCCGTGTTTTAGCATACATCAAAGTTTCATTCCTTTTTTAACATTGAATAATATTCTATTGTGTGTGCATATATCTATGTATCTCACATTGTGTTTATCCATTAATCTGTTCACGGGCACTGGAGCTGCTTCTACACTTGGGTTACTGTGAATAATGCTGCAGTGAAGACGAATGTAGACATGCACACACACACACACACACACACACACACACAGTTTGCGTAGCTAACTCTTTGTTGTTTTGAATCTCTCAGCTCAATATCACGTCCTCACTGATAACTTCTCTGCCTATTTCCTGACCAGGTCAGTCCTGCAGGTAGATCACCTTTACTGCTCGACACAGATCAATGCAGGCGACTATGTATTTGTGATGTGATTTGATAAATGGCATAAGCCTACTACACTGCTAGGTACTTAGTGGGCTCTCCAAAACTGTCCATTGAACAAGCCAATAGGGGACACTTCAAATGTGGTAAGTGTCATTTTTTCTGAATGAATCATTATCTAATCTAAAGCTGATATTAAAATAGTGAGCTGGACTGGTAGGCAAAGACCATAAGACAACAACCATGAACACAATGACAAAAATGACTCAAGAGAAGAAGTGTTCAACATGTACCTCCCTTGGCAACCACAAGCACCATTCATAAATTAAAATGAATTTGGCTGAAGACTATTGATTTTCTCTTTGCTTTACTCCTGTCTTTGTACTGAGACTCCAGCTCTCAAGAGGAGGAATGCCCTGCTCCAATTCTGCTTGGCCTTGGTTTACCTCCAGCTCAAACATGCCTGCCTGGCTGTCAGATTTAATTAAAGGGCAAGACAATAGCAACAACAACAGAAGCAGGAGAGTTGAGAGACCTTGCTTGTTTTGTGAAACAGAATATTTAGAAGGGATTTTCAAAAGGCAAATGAGCAGAGCAAAGATCACCAGAGCATCACACAGCTTGGCAGCAGTGGAGAAGGGAGTCCCACAGGTCTTTGGTCCCCTGCCTTGTAGGCAGACAATGTGGAAAGGAAAATAGCTCTGTCCACTGTGTGTGTAGAGAGGTCATGAGCCAGAATTTCTGGAAGACAGAATCAGAAAGAAGGCTCCAAACAGCCAGACCTGTTCCTGTTCCATAATAGCAGCTGAGATGTTCAATCAGATGCGGTTACACCCATAGCCCAGGCTCAGGTCCTTATACTGGGTGAGCATGATCTGGTAGGCTAGGGCAACTGGGGGTGGGTTATAAGACCACTAGAAGGTAGGGAAGGTGTAAGGTGTCTACAGTAAGAAGAAGGTGGTGATGGTCATGTAAACAAAGGGCTACTCTGGGACAGACAATTCGTCTCCCTCATGATTTCTATCAGCACCCCCTTACTGCCACTTGTCACCTTTTTCTCTTCTGCTATTCCTCAGCAAACTCTTCTCCGTTTTTAGCCCACATCCCTTCTCTTCTTCTTTATCCTGATTCAGCATCACAGTACCCCAAATAAATTCCCCTTATTATAATAGAAAACATGTGTGGAGTGGGGTGAAAAATTGAGTGACAAAGTCAAAACCTTTTGTAATGATTAGGGGAGAGGAAAGTATAGGGGCATTCCAGGGACTTTGTCTCATCACTCAGGATATCTTCTAAGAAAGTTACATTTTTTTAAGGGGGGTTCTTCCATCTCCCTGAGCTTTTATCTGAAAAACTTTCCAACCCTCAGAGAAAACCCTCTGAAAGAATACTATAGTGAATACACACGTAGTGCACGTGTACTGTAGTGTATACTGTGGTGAATACACACGTAGTGCACGTGTACTGTGGTGTATACTGTAGTGAATACACACGTAGTGCACGTGTACTGTGGTGTATACTGTGGTGAATACACACGTAGTGCACGTGTACTGTGGTGTATACTGTGGTGAATACACACGTAGTGCACGTGTACTGTGGTATACTGTGGTGAATACACACGTAGTGCACGTGTACTGTGGTATACTGTGGTGAATACACACGTAGTGCACGTGTACTGTGGTATACTGTGGTGAATACACACGTAGTGCACGTGTACTGTGGTATACTGTGGTGAATACACACGTAGTGCACGTGTACTGTGGTATACTGTGGTGAATACACACGTAGTGCACGTGTACTGTGGTATACTGTGGTGAATACACACGTAGTGCACGTGTACTGTGGTATACTGTGGTGAATACACACGTAGTGCACGTGTACTGTGGTATACTGTGGTGAATACACACGTAGTGCACGTGTACTGTGGTATACTGTGGTGAATACACACGTAGTGCACGTGTACTGTGGTATACTGTGGTGAATACACACGTAGTGCACGTGTACTGTGGTATACTGTGGTGAATACACACGTAGTGCACGTGTACTGTGGTATACTGTGGTGAATACACACGTAGTGCACGTGTACTGTGGTATACTGTGGTGAATACACACGTAGTGCACGTGTACTGTGGTATACTGTGGTGAATACACACGTAGTGCACGTGTACTGTGGTATACTGTGGTGAATACACACGTAGTGCACGTGTACTGTGGTATACTGTGGTGAATACACACGTAGTGCACGTGTACTGTGGTATACTGTGGTGAATACACACGTAGTGCACGTGTACTGTGGTATACTGTGGTGAATACACACGTAGTGCACGTGTACTGTGGTATACTGTGGTGAATACACACGTAGTGCACGTGTACTGTGGTATACTGTGGTGAATACACACGTAGTGCACGTGTACTGTGGTATACTGTGGTGAATACACACGTAGTGCACGTGTACTGTGGTATACTGTGGTGAATACACACGTAGTGCACGTGTACTGTGGTATACTGTGGTGAATACACACGTAGTGCACGTGTACTGTGGTATACTGTGGTGAATACACACGTAGTGCACGTGTACTGTGGTATACTGTGGTGAATACACACGTAGTGCACGTGTACTGTGGTATACTGTGGTGAATACACACGTAGTGCACGTGTACTGTGGTATACTGTGGTGAATACACACGTAGTGCACGTGTACTGTGGTATACTGTGGTGAATACACACGTAGTGCACGTGTACTGTGGTATACTGTGGTGAATACACACGTAGTGCACGTGTACTGTGGTATACTGTGGTGAATACACACGTAGTGCACGTGTACTGTGGTATACTGTGGTGAATACACACGTAGTGCACGTGTACTGTGGTATACTGTGGTGAATACACACGTAGTGCACGTGTACTGTGGTATACTGTGGTGAATACACACGTAGTGCACGTGTACTGTGGTATACTGTGGTGAATACACACGTAGTGCACGTGTACTGTGGTATACTGTGGTGAATACACACGTAGTGCACGTGTACTGTGGTATACTGTGGTGAATACACACGTAGTGCACGTGTACTGTGGTATACTGTGGTGAATACACACGTAGTGCACGTGTACTGTGGTATACTGTGGTGAATACACACGTAGTGCACGTGTACTGTGGTATACTGTGGTGAATACACACGTAGTGCACGTGTACTGTGGTATACTGTGGTGAATACACACGTAGTGCACGTGTACTGTGGTATACTGTGGTGAATACACACGTAGTGCACGTGTACTGTGGTATACTGTGGTGAATACACACGTAGTGCACGTGTACTGTGGTATACTGTGGTGAATACACACGTAGTGCACGTGTACTGTGGTATACTGTGGTGAATACACACGTAGTGCACGTGTACTGTGGTATACTGTGGTGAATACACACGTAGTGCACGTGTACTGTGGTATACTGTGGTGAATACACACGTAGTGCACGTGTACTGTGGTATACTGTGGTGAATACACACGTAGTGCACGTGTACTGTGGTATACTGTGGTGAATACACACGTAGTGCACGTGTACTGTGGTATACTGTGGTGAATACACACGTAGTGCACGTGTACTGTGGTATACTGTGGTGAATACACACGTAGTGCACGTGTACTGTGGTATACTGTGGTGAATACACACGTAGTGCACGTGTACTGTGGTGTATACTGTAGTGAATACACACGTAGTGCACGTGTACTGTGGTGTATACTGTGGTGAATACACACGTAGTGCACGTGTACTGTGGTGTATACTGTAGTGAATACACACGTAGTGCACGTGTACTGTAGTGTATACTGTAGTGAATACACACGTAGTGCACGTGTACTGTAGTGTATACTGTAGTGACTACACACGTAGTGCACGTGTACTGTGGTGTATACTGTGGTGAATACACATGTAGTGCACGTGTACTGTGGTGTATACTGTGGTGAATACACATGTAGTGCACGTGTACTGTGGTGTATACTGTGGTGAATACACATGTAGTGCACGTGTACTGTGGTGTATACTGTGGTGAACACACATGTAGTGCACGTGTACTGTGGTGTATACTGTGGTGAATACACATGTAGTGCACGTGTACTGTGGTGTATACTATGGTGAATACACATGTAGTGCACGTGTACTGTGGTGTATACTATGGTGAATACACATGTAGTGCACGTGTACTGTGGTGTATACTATAGTGAATACACATGTAGTGCACGTGTACTGTAGTGTATACTATAGTGAATACACTTCATTTAGATTCACAATTGCTAGCATTTTGTCACATTTGCTTTATCTGCATATATGCATGCATGGACACATACACACAGACAAACAGGCTTTTTTTCTGAAATTTTTTTTAAAGATTTTATTTATTTATTTGAGAGAGAGAAAGAGAGAGCGCGCCCGAGTGGGGGAGGGGGGCAAGGGGAGAGAGAGAAGCAGACTCCCTACTGAGCAGGGAGCCCATGATGGGGCTCCATCTCAGGATGCTGAGATCATGACCTGGACCAAAGGCCATCCAGGTGTCCACCCCCCTTTTTTAGAGGGAGGGAGAGAAAGAGAGAGAGAGAGAGAGAGAGAGAGCAAGCACACAAGTGGTGAGGGAGGGACAGAGGAAGAGGGAAAGAGAATCTTAAGCAGGGTCCATGCCCAGTGCAGAGTCTGACACAGGGCTCGATCTCACAATCCTGAGACTGTGACCTGAGCCAAAATCAAGAGTCAGTCTCTCAACCAACTGAGCCACCCAGACCCCCCTTTTTCTGAATCTTTTGTAAGTAGCTTGCAGTCATCATAATATTTCAATCCCAAACACCTTAGACTATATCTATGTATAAAGCACAAAGACCTTGTCATACACAAGAAATTTAAGCCCGATGTGGTAATGCCTAACCTGCAGTCTATATTAAAATTATCCAAGGGCTCCCCGGATATACTTTACAGCTCTTTTAACAAATCCCAGATCCAATTAAAAGCCTCCCATTTGGTTTTTATGTTTCTTTATTGTCCTTTGATATACAGCCGCACTTTATTCATGTATATATGGATGTTTATTTATTTATTTTTTAAAGATTTATTTACCCATCTTGAGGAGGGGGCAGGGAGAGAGGGAGAGGGAGAGAGAGAGAGAAGCAGACTCCCTGCTGAGTGTGGAGCCCACCATGGGCTCCATCCATGACTCTGAGATCACAACCTGAGCGGAAGTCAAGTCAGACACTCAACCAGCTGAACCACCCAGGCACCCTTATTTATCTATTTTTGATCATGAGTAATTTTTTGAGAGTTCAGGCTAGTTGTCTTGCGGAATTTCCCCAAACTTTGGATTTTCCTTTTTCCTCATAAATAGGTTCAACTTAAACATTTTGGGAAGATACTGTATAATTGAGTTTGAATCACATCAGGAGGCATATAATGCCAGTTTATCCCATTATTGGTGTTGCTAAATTTGATCACTTGATTAAGGTAGTAGCTATTAGGTATCCCCATTATAATGATTCTCTTTCCTTAATTAAGAAGTTACCTGTGGGACCATGGTTTGAAGTCACATGAATATACTGTTTTTAAAGAACCTTTGATCCAATGGCTTACACTTCTGTTTTTGACCCACTATTTTTTGATGGTTACCAAATGTGACTTTCTAGTCTATTATTCCGCTAACATATAATAGTTTGTATTCTTTTGTAAAGAACTCTTCCTTTCTCTTTCAAAGGGGACGATGCAGACTGTGTCTTGAAGATAAGACCCAAAAGTACATAGGAATGAAGCCCACACTACTGACTGCCATCTTGCTTAAAATGTTCTACATGTGGTTAGATGATTTTCTCTATGGCTGGTCTTCTTTGATGTGGGTTCCAAATCCTCCAAATCTTTGGATGTCCCAACACCACAGGTGGCTGTTTCTTCCCAGCTCTCTGAGCATGTAAAATCACCCACATTGTATGACGAATTTAGATCATCCACCCAGAATCAAAAGTATGGAATCACTCTTGTAAACTATACACATGTGATTCCTCATTAGGAATGAAGTTAACCCATTAGGGGACCAGTTTGTGGTGGAAATAGGGTGGAGATCGTAGGGTCCAGATTGGAACAGTTGTAGTAAGGGACATGATTAAGCACTGTCAAGCCCATAAAAATTTATGTCCTAGTGTACAAGCTGAGTAGGGCAGGAGGAAAAAAGGGGAATAAGCAAGAGATGGAGGTTCCAATGTATGTCAGAGACAGGTAAGAAAGGGGGACACTGCAGATTTCTTGTCTACTTCAGAACCCTTTGATCTTACTGTGGATTTAACACAGATTCAGCTCCCTGAAGTGACCTGCTGCTAGGTGAGACCAGACTGGGTCAAGGGAATCAAATGTCTGATTGGGGTCTCCGTGGTAGTAGAGGTGGCTGTCCACCATGACACCCGAACACCTGCTCACCTCGTCTCTCTGGGTCAGTTCAGTGGGATTTGGTTTTATGCGGTGTCAGCAACAAGGCTGACATGTTCTCCCTCCATCCCTATGCGGCAAGGAAGTTCCTGCTGAGATCAGAGAAGGGGAAAGCTAGTGCACGTATGGGTGGGGGACATGGCGGCAGGGAGCAGAGGGTAGAGACAAATGTGTTTAAATCAGCAGAACAATCAGTACCAGGCAGGAGCAATTTTGAGATTAGGGCTTCGGGTTCTATTTTATTTTATTTTTTATAAAAAGAAATGATCTCTCTCTGATGAAAAAGTCGTGCTGCTCTATTGTTGTGATCTCACCTCCACTCAGTTTCACGCAGTTTCATTTCTGACCCACTTTCTTCATCTCCTTCGCTTGTTTCCTTCAAGAGCAGTTTTAGCTCCCAACCCCAACCAGTACCTTACTTAAATTGCTTTAATCTCCAAGTGCTTCTTATATTGATTTTAAACAGTTAAGCTGCCGATCAACTCCTCTCCTTGTGTAGCCGCTGAGGGCAGAGAAATTAAAACAACAAACAAATAAGGCTGGAGCTAGGAAGTCGGTTAGAATTTCCAAATGAATGTCAGAGCTACTAGCAGCACCTCTCTCCCCTCCCACCGTGAAGGTGTAAAAGCATTATGAAGAGACTAGGCCCAGCTTTGTAATATTTAAAATAGCCAACATTTAATGAGTAGCTGCTTGCTGCCAGAAACGCTTCTAAATACTTTATTCATATTAACTCATTTAATCCTCACACAGATTGTGGGGTAAATACTGTCATTAATCTCTTTTAACAGAAGAGGAAACTGAGGCACAGAAAGGTGAGGAGAACATGAAAGGCACAGAGCATGAAATTAAAGGCAGTCTGGCTCTCTGCTGAACTAGTAGCCAGCAAGTTAAAAGGACTCCCTTGCCTTATAACTAAGTCTCCACCAGGCTGTAGCAGAATGAAACAGAAATGTCACCTTCCAAGAAACAAAGAAAGAGTGGTCAAAACGGGCAAAAGTTAAATACCTTTTAATCCAATAAACATGCATGAAGCCCTGGTCATGTATAGGCACTGAGCTTGACCCTGGAGATACAGAGATGATGAAGATGCTGTTACAGCTCTCAGGAACCTCAAAATTTAATGGAGTCTAATCACAGATGGGCAATCCATGGGGAAGACGGTGGTGGAAGAGGAAAAGGCAGGCAAGTGATTCAACAGCTCTTCATTCTTCAAGTGATGACTCAAACCTCACCTCCTCCAGAAAGCCTGTCCTAACCACCTCTGGCTGTTTCCCTCTCGTCTTGTCACTCACTGTTGAATACTACGACAGTAGGACCACTTGTTGGTCTCTCCCACTAGATAGGGTCTGCAAGCCACATTTTGAGAGTTAAATCTAGCTCACTGACTTATTTTTTTAAAGATTTTATTTATTTCAGAGAAGGAGCACAAGCAGGGGGAGGGGCAGAGGGAGAAGCAGACACCCCACTGAGCAGGGAGACTGACCTCGGGCTCAATCCCAGGACCCTGGGATCATGACCTGAGCTGAAGGCAGACACTTAATTGACTGAGTCATCCAGGCACCTGCTCACCGTTTTATAAATAAAGTTTTATTGAAACACAGCCATGGTCATTTGTTTACATATTTGTTTACACATGACTTCTCTTGAGCTACAACAGCAGAGTCGGACAGTTGCATCAGACACTGTCTGTCTGATTTGTAGGGCCTTAACTATTTACTATCTGGCCCTTCTCAGAAAAAGTGTTCTGGCCCTTTTCCAGACTATGACCATTTTTAGGACATTTCTGGATATGCAGCAGCCAACACTCTAGGAGAAGGGTCATTCTGGGTCTGTAATTCCTGCAGCAGCAGCATTTCAGCTTGGCCCATGGTAGATTCTTAAAATGGAAGTTTCTGCTGGAGATAGAAGTAGAGGGGATACTGAACTCCTACCCAGCACTTCTGTTTCCCGTCTCAGTGCACATCCCACCACTGGCACAGCAAACGGTGATTTAGCAACCTTATAGGGTCTGCTGAAACTGCTCTGCAAGAACTAATACACATAGGAAGAGAAGCTTGGGGGCAGGCGGAAGGGATGAAGTGGAGACAAAGGAAAAATAGACCATGCGTGGGATGATTTGCCACTTTAATTTTCTTAGGGAGTGACATCGCTTCTGTGACAGGTAGGTTATTTTGGTTTGTCATTAGGACCCTTATTAATATGGTGTTGGATGTATCTAACTGCACCTGCTGTGTTAGGAATAGTAAAGTGGTGTGTATAATGTCACATCTATCTTGGGAAGGACTGAACAGGAGCTGGCATCAGGGTGGGCAAGCAACAGATTGGACGGTGAGTAGAAATTACCTGCACAATTTCTGTGCTCTGAGCTGGTAACAAGCCCAGCATGTTTGAATGAACACTCTATCCAAGCAATTGCTGGCAAGAGGGTCATCTGTCTTGAAAGAGAACATTTTTGCCTGAATTGCAGCACGCCATGAAAGAGCTCAGCTGGTCTGAACATGATGGTGCCTTGGCCGGCAGTTTCTCCCCAAGTGGTATGTGGGGAACAGTGCAGTTTTTGGAGGGATGGCTGCAACCTGCAGAGAGGCCTAAGAGTCAGGAGGGAGATGTAAACTTGATGGAAAGGGGTGACCCATGAGCTCTAATCTATATGACCAAGACATTGAGGGACTGAGGCAGGCTGAGACTTTTGCTGTTCTTGAAAGTCTTGTGTTGGGTTGCATTTCAACTTGAATCAAAAGGCCCGGAATGATGTCAGTGCCTATTCTTTTCCTTCCTTGTGGAACAGCTGAAAATCTCTGCTCCCTTGTCATAGCCTAGGAGTCATTAGAACTTCAGGGTCAAAGCATTGTTCAAAATGAAGTTCGACTACTTAACTATTAAAATTCAATTAGAGAGCTCTTAAAACTGATAAGGAGCAGGCTTTGCCGGGACACCTCCTTTCCTGAAGAACTGAGATGTTCTGAAAGGACGCCACAATATCCTGGGCCAATTTAACTGTGAGAAATTTGTACAGTTCACTTCATATTGTACCAATAGCTGTCTTCTTGATGCTGCACGATGAACCCAATCTTGCTTTCATGTAATCTATCTTCATGTTTCTGTGGATAGTTTCCTTTTGACCCCTAGATCATGAGAATCCTCTTTTTGAAGTTATATAATCTCATTTCCTTCTGCTTTTTCCGATAGACATGATTGTGATTGCACTCACAACTTTGATAGATTTTTTTTTTTTTCAACATGTCTCAACGTGTGTTTTTAGCCTTCTTTAGTTTGCTATCCAGGATGGATGCAGTGATGGAGTGCTCCTTTTCCCTTGGTAAATGTGCTCCTCTCACAAGGCAGACTGCACTGAGAGGGAAGGACGCTCAGGTGTCAAAAATAATCAGCTCCCAAAGAGAAGCCCTCCTACCCTAAAAATTTACATACAAAGACAAGGAAGCATTTAATTGGTGTGGGGGAAGGGTGTTAAGCAGTGTGGATCCTACACTTGATTTCAGAAGCGCTCGCCTCCTCACTGGAACATTGAGGGTCCTGGTTTAGATTCAAAGTTAAGTTTTTGTTGTTGATATTTTTCTTAAATTTGGAAAAATGTGTTCATTAATTTTGAATTATTTTTTTTCCCCTAAAAGACTGCTATGGAATGGCTGTTAACACAGTTTTGCTTACAACACTTACTTCTGAATTAACTCCTTCTTGGGGACTAAAATACTTTGAAAATACAGAGTTAGTTTTCATGAGTTAAACCAGGGAGCTTATATTTTCTTTTTCTCTGTCTATGATTTTGGCAAGAGGTTTTACTTTCATAGCTATTCAAGTGATCTCCAAGCCATTTTATGGACAAGAGATGTGGCATTTTGCTTGGACCAGAACTTTTTTGAAAAAACTAAGCTATAGGATGTCAGTCATGGAGGAATCCAAGAAATCATGCCATCCAGGCTTTCGCTATATGGGTAAGGAGGAGGTGAATGGCATCTACAGCTGATACTGGACTGAGTCCGAACTTGAGTCAAGGCTTTCTCTTAGTTACTGATTTCTGCCAAAATTGAGGGGTCTCACTGAAATTCTCTCTTATAGAATGGGAACATGAGAAATGCAATCATGGAAAATACGACAATTTCAGTACTGTCTTTATTTCCTTCTTTTCTTTTCCTTTTCCCTTGGCTTTTATGTAAAATCTTTCTTGAAAATGTCACTCTGGGTCAGCTACACTGAGGGGAGATAAGGAAGAGGGGATTATCCACCATTGAAGTAGAGTGCTAGATGGGGCGCCCCTGACTCAGTCCATTAAGCACGTCTGCCTTCAGTTCAGGTCATGATCCAGGGAGTCCTGGGATCGAGCCCTGCATTGCATCAGGCTCCCTGCTCAGCAGGGAGTCTGCTTCTCCCTCTACCCCTCACCTCACTTGTGCTCTCTCTCTCAAATAAATAAATAAATAAATAAATAAATAAATAAATAAAGTCTTTGAAGTAGAGTGCTAAAGAGAGGGTGTGCATCCTAGTACTATCACCCTGTATGATGAGGGTGGCAACACAAAGCAAAATCAGAGAGAGTGAGTAGGTTAAGTGCCCTAGAGTGGGCCATGCAAAGACATCTATGTGGGGCTTTGGGGCACCCTGGTGTGCTGGGCACAGCCTATACCACTGCATTCCACAGGTCCAGGGGATGAAGACTAGTCAGGAGAACTTGCAGCTCCAAAGAACTCTGAAGTCTCCCATTTCTATCTTAAAAATATTATGTGACTTGTAGATTGTATTCCATAACACTATAATCCATAAAAGCTAAGATGCATTTATTGTAAGACACATCATTGTTTTATCACTACGAATGAAAAAACCCCAAATGCTGCAAATTAAATTGTGACACAGCATCGATTGTAAAATACATTCTAATTTCAGAGGTGTTAATACATGAATGTCTGAGAATCAATGAAATACTGGATATTTATCTGTATTTAATATAAAAATTTCCTCCCATCCCCCCAATCTTTAAGTAAGCTTACTTCAAAAAGATGTGCCATGTTTCTCCTTTGCCTTTGTGTACCCACTGGCATATAAATGCAAACACCCAGGAGTATTTATATTCCTGTTTAAGAAACATTAATTATACCATTTCCCAGAGTCAGTGATATGGAGGGGGGTTGGTTAAAGAGAGGAGCTGTGGAATGTTTTTCATTTAAAATCGCAGAAACTTAAGAAAATTAAAAACATGTGTTCAAACAAAAACTTGCACATGAATGTTTATGGCAGCATTATTCATAACACCCAAAAGGTGGAAACAAACCAAATGTCCATCAACTGATGAATGGATAAACAAAACATGGTACGTTCACAGAATATTTTTCTGCCATGGAAGGGAATGAAGTACCAATACATGTTACAACATAGATGAACTTGAAACATGATGCTAAGTGAAAGAAGCCAGTCACAAAAGCCATGCATTATATGAGTCCACGTATACGAAATGTCAGAGTAGGCAAATCATATGGTAAATAGATTAGAGGTTGCCAAGAAGCTGGGGGAAGGTTGGAGTAGAGAGTGACTTTAACGAATAGAAGGTTCATTTTTGGGGTGATGAAAATATTCTGGAATTAAACAATGATGACAGTTGTACAATATTGTGAATATACTTAAAGATACTGAGTTGCACACCTCAAAATAGTTAGAATGATGAATTTTATGTTATGTAATTTTTATCTCAGTAACATAGGTAAAAATGCCTAGAAAATGTTTGCCTACTGCCCCTTCCCCAGGGAAAAGTAGAAGCAACTCTGTTGGAGACAGGATTAGGAACAAGTCATAGCTCAGCCTTCCTCTTGCTCCCAAGAATGACCCCCGAGGTCCTTGTCCAGAACAACCCTGGGGCTCTGACGAGCCAGTGTGAAACCCATTGCCTGAAACTCTCCTCACACAGTGGCCTCCTTTTCCCTGGTGTATTGCAAGGCACAAGCTACCTTCTCCTGGGAGCAGATCCCTTGAGTAGCGAAGAGAGTGCCACACTTCAACACGTGCCTTTCCTCTCCAGCTCTTCCAGGTACTCCAGATGCAGACTGCTCCCTCCCTGGCACTAAGTTCCTCACACATTTGGGAGCCAAGTTTTTCTACCACCCACATCCACCACGAAAGGCCAGCCATGAGGACTTTGGAGAAGCAGCATGTTCTGCTGGAAAGTTTCTTCCCAACCTTAAATCCCCTCTGGAGCAAGGCACACGCACATGGGCCTTACACACTCACAAGTAAGGCATGCAGGCCCTTGGCCCCAGGTGCTGCTTTGGTCAGGAATGACCAGTTGAGCCTGCCTCAAACTCAGCATGTGTTGAGAGCTGACCACAGCAGACTCATGTATTTGCTGCAAGTTCTGACTTGGCTTTTGCTCACAGTAATGTACCTGCCCCCTCTCCGTATCCCTGGTTTCATGGCGACACAGTGCCATCATCTCTGACCCCTGTGGCATCTGTGACCGACTCATGTCTGCCATTTGTGTAGCCTTTCCTTCTAGTAACAGACTCTGTGTGCTCCGGGGAGCAGCCTGAATAGCGGCAGCCTGGAGCCCCGGGCTCCACCTACACTAAGTCCCCAAGAAGCAGCCCATAATGCTGTTTCCCACATCTTTCCTTCTGCTATTTTCTCTGCTTGACATTTTCTCCCTCCTCTTTTTGCCTAACTCACTCATGTTTTAAGACTTAGCTCAGATCCAGTAAATGGATGCCTGGGCATATATGGAAAGATTCATCTCACCTCCCACTCTACATACATAAAAAAAGTTAGATAAAATATAATAAAAGTAAATAATACACAGCCACTCTTAACACATAGAGAGGGAAATCCACAATGCCAGCATGGAAGAGGGACCTGGCTGGGGATCTATTAATATGGGCTGATTTCTAACTCACAGGAGTGGGGGAGGTTATATAAATGAATATGGGCTTTGCTCACCTGGGTGAACTGAAATCCTGAATAAAGACAGGAGTCTTAAAGAATGCCGTATCTGTGAAATAGTAATCTTACCACTAGCCCTCCACCCCCAGCGCCATATGTAGAAATTAGAACCCCACGAGAAGTCAGAATCCTTGGCCAAAACTAAATACACCTGCAGAATTTGAACTCACATAATCTTTGGGTTAAGATTCCAAGAAAAAAAAATAATGTAAGATGTAACGAGCACTGGGTGTTATATGCAACTGATGAATTGCTAAATTCTACCCCTAAAACTAATAATAGAGTATATGTTACCTAAATTGAATATAAATAAAAATAAAAAAAAAATTAATGTAAAAAAGCAAATAGTCTCAGATTAACCCATTGGGATGCTTCCATAAGACAAAATGCGAGTCACTCCCACAATGCACACCCCTACTGAGATGATATCCTAGTAAAAAATTACATATCACACAATGAAACAGCCACAAAGAAAGGGAGTTCTCCCATGAAACAAATGGAAGAATTCATACCAAATGGCTGGACGACTGGACTATCTGAAGGAGATTTCAAAGTAATTATTTTTAAAGTGGTAAAATGATAAGTAAATGTAGTGTATGTCAGTCAAGAGCAATAGAATATTGAAAATTAATGGGTGGATTTTTAAAAAAATTAAATAGAAATTCTAGAAATTAAGGTACTTATAGACATTAAAAGCCCAATGGGTGGATAGTACAGTAGACTAGAACAGAAGAGAATTAGTGAACTGGAATATAGCTTTGAGGAAATCACCCAAAGTGTAGCTCACAGATATAAGGAGAAGAAAGAAAAATTAGGCCTGTGAGATAAACTAAGAATACCCAGCACGCATCTAACAGAGAAAATGTAAATCCAGAAGAGAGTGATGGTCATAGAAAAACAGGCTAATTTTTTTTTCTGTTTTTTTTGAAATTGTGGTTAAAAAAAAAACCCTCATAATATAAAATTTACTATCTTAGTGATTTTTAAGTGTACAGTTGAGTGGTATTACACATATTCACATGATCATGAAACTGAACTCTGGAACTTTTTCATCTTATAAATCTGAAACTGCTTACCCATTAAACAATTCCTCCTTTCCCTTCCCTGCCCCCAGCAACTATCATTCTACTTTCTGTTTCTGTGAAGTGGATTATTTTACATACCTCATATAAGAGGAACTGTATCTTCCTTTTTTAAAAAGTTTTATTGATCTCAGGACCCTGAGATCATGATCTGAGCTGAAACCAAAAGTCAGTGTTCAACAACCTATTGTACCACCAGGCACCGCCCCCTCTTTTTCTAAAGAAGTATTTTCCTAGCTTTAAAAACAGATCAAATCAGCATATAGGGTTCTGGATAAGATAAATAAAAACAAATCTATGCTCAAGGTATTTTGTATCAATATGATAGAATATCAAAGATGAATTATTAAAAGCCACAAAAAAGGAAAGAGAGGCTACTCACAAAGAGATGTGAGTTATGTTGGCCTGACAACTGTCAACCTAGCATTCTATACCCAGCTTGATCCATCACTGGGTAATCAAATTAAAATAAAGACATTTTTAGGCAGAAAAAGAGACTGATGTAATTTGCCTATTCACTGGCCTCTCCAAAAGAACTACTGAAGGATAAACTAGAGTAAAAAGGAAACTGAATTTAAGTGAAAAGCGCAAGATGCTGGAAGCAATGCTGAGTATTAAGCATACTGTCAACACTAAGTAAATATAAACTTCAAATAAATATATGTGTGTGTGTGTGTGTGTGTACTGGGAGGGTATTTAAAGGTGAAAATAAAATACTTGTCAATTATATGCGATATAGGGAAAAAGATTTCATAGAGAGGGTCCTACGTGCCTCACAATATTCACACAGAAAACAGACATGTTGATTGATTTCAAACCTTATCAAATTTGGTGTACATGTTTAAAATTGAAGAGTAATCTCTAAATTAACCCAAATGGAATGTACTTCCAATTTAAAAAAAGGGAAATAAACTTTTTCAGTTCAATAGAAAGCAGGAAAGAACACAAAAAGAAGCCAGGGCAAGACACAGTAATTGAGTGCTACCTAGCAATGGAAATGAATGCCTACATCTGTATGTATTAACAAGGGTAAACCACAAAGATACAATATTCAGAGTAAAAGAAAAAGTTGCAAAGTCTATATATGGGGTTAACATATGTATTTCTCATAATACATGAAATACCATTTACTGTTTAAGTATATGTACAAATATAAAATATGACTGTGAATTACTAACTCCATCACCAGGGTAGAAGTTGCTTCTGGAGATAAAAAAAGAATATAGAATTTAAAAAGCCTAGAAAGAAGTTTCCTACCATATTGGTAATCTTAAATTCTGGGTAAATTTTGAAACATTTATGAAAAAATGTTGATATTAGTTAAATCTAGGTGGGGAGTATGGGTTTTACGATATTATATTATTCTTGTTCTATAGATTTGAAATATTTTATTTCAAAAAGATTCAGTTTAGGATGCCCCTCTCCCATGAAGCCCTCCCAGGCTCTCTACCTCTAGACTATATCTGATACTCTCTCCTGTGCTCTTAGAGCTACATGCATGTATCCTATCAAAGCACCTGTCATATGTTAGCTTAGGTGGTGCTCTCCAGAAGCAGAGCCCGAGACAGGGGTTTGGGTCCATCTGATTTACACAGGAAATGCTCATCAGCAAAAATCTGTAAGGGAGAGACTGACGTAGGGTAAAGAAGGGGAAAGAGCCAAGCATGGATGTGCTCTACGGCACAGCCTAGCCTTGGTCTGATCTATAGGGATAGAACTCTTAAGCAAAACCACACCACAGTGTTGTCTCCCTCCCTGGGTAAGATGGATGCCTTTCGTACCTCTGTATCCATTTGATGACTATGGCCCATCACTAGTGGAGGTACATGGCTCCAGGCATTCAAGTACATCTCTCTCAAGAAGGAAATGAAGGCAACCATGAATCCTAGGAGCCAACACTCTGAAGAGGTGGAGCTCAGTGCAACAGACCCAGCACATCATCTGGGTGAGGCACCAAACAGCCTCTATCACAACCTTATTGCTCATGTTCCTCTCTACCTTTCCTTAAATTGAGAGCTGGGTCCTACTCAGCATTCTGCCTCCAAGCCTAGCACCGTGCTTGCATAGAGTGTGTTCTCAGACACATTTAGTGAACTGGCATGAACCTGGAAAAAAATGATCCAGCAATGCTAAAAGAGAATGTTAATGTCAATAGGAAAAAGGCCAAAGGTTCTTCCTCCTGCATTCCTGAGCCCATTGGTGGAGTGCCAAATTGTTTTCTTCCTGATAAAGAGACATGCATGCATGTATGCATCTATTCATTTAGCATTTATTCAACACCTACTGTGTGCCAGGCACTGGAGACCAAAAGCTGTATATATTATGCTTATATCCTTAGGTTATATTACAGTCAAATGAGTAAGGCAATTAATTCCTATCAGCTTATATTAATGGAGGGTTCAGTTTCTAGGATCTGTGGGAGCTACCATTTTGAATAATTAATACAATCAGCCCATAAGCCCTTAATAATTCAGAAGGGGAAACAGGAATGCATATTCAAAAAATCTGATATCAGATAAACTTCATAAGTGCAATAACTTGAGTTCAACTATGTGATAAATATTCAATATGATATAATTCATTCATTCATTCCTCATTTGTTAATTTCTTCTTTGAGCAAATATTTAATAAGGGTCTATTGTGTACTAAGCACTGAGAGGTGTGTAGTATCAAGTGTTGAATAAGACAACATGTTCATAGATTTACAGATTACTAGACTTGTAGGAAAGACAAACATTCTCGAGTTACTCATAAGCACATATAGAGTGACAAGTTACAGTTAGTCTATGAATGAAGAAAACCAAATACTATGAAGCAAGATAATGGAGGAAACCCTGATTTGGTTTCAGGAGTTATGAAAAGTGTTCCAAACAAATTGACTTTTTTGTACTTTATGAGTGAAGAATGAGGACAAGTGACTAAAGAGTGAGTAGAAGAGTATTCAGATGTAGGGGAAAGAGTCACAAAGTTTCTGATGACTGCATCAGAAAGTTGGCTGCATTTAGCTTGGGAGTAGAGTGATTTGGAGAATGGCTGGGGTGAGGGCATAGGGGTTGGATCATGCATTCCTTTGAAGGCCTTGTTAACATATTTGAATTTCATTCCAAATGCAAAGGGGGGGGGCACCGGAAAGTTTAAGCAAAGGAGAGATATGATCTGATTCATGGTTTTAAAAAGATTAGTCTACCAGAGTGGAGAATGGATTAGAGGCAAACAAGGATGGATAAGAGATGGGAAGATAAACAGCTGGCCATCCATGAGATCCCAGTGGCTTGAAGTAGGCATGACAGGTTCAATGCATATGTTGAGTGTTGGATGGACAAAGCTGGGAGGTAAATTGGATATGAGAGGTGAAGAAGGGAGAGACATAAGAATGATTCCAGATTCGGAACTTAAGCAACTGGGTAAATGAAAGGACTATTAACTAGAGATATAGAAAATTGAGTAGACATTGACACTAAGAGAACTCAGGAAGACTTCTAGGGGTAAGTACAATATCTGGACAGGACATTAAAAAAAGATTAATTTGAGAAAAGGGGGTTGTTCTAGGCGGAGAGAACAATGTAAACAAAAGCTTGGCATGAAAGAGTACATGGCATAGAAAATGGCAGAAAAAGACTATGACATAGGGTTATGCAAAGTGACACTGTGTGGGGATGTTGTTATCAGGATACAAGATTGAAAAGTTAAGTAGATGTGAGGAATCAAAGACTGAAATTAATCTGTATAAAAAGATAATCTTTGGAGGTTTTAGGCAGTGGAATAACATGTTCAGACCTGCTTCTTCTTCTTCCTTTTTTTTTTTTTTATTTTTAGGAAGATCTCCAGAATTTTTGGAGCTCTGTAAGGGAGAAAAAATAGTTGGTGTTGGAGAAAGAGACATTTTGGGAAAATTGAAATATATGCAATCTTTTTTTAGCATCTCTAACAGATCAGTTTAAGAATATGAGCATGCATTATGTATAATTTGGGTTGTTTTTAAAAAGATCATGTTTCATGTTTGTTATATATAGAGCTGCTATGGCCTGGACAACTCTTGGAATAGATTTTATTTTCCCATTAGGATGGAGGTGGGGGTGTGGTGGCTACCCATTGGTCAACAATGTTGCCTTGTCAAATCTTGTCTTTTCTAACCTAAATTTTCATATAACTCTTTTATAACTCGAGAAAAGAAGGCTGGATTTGCTTTTGTTTTTGGATGGCCTGCTCTCTTGCCCACTAAAGTATTCTTCAGACCAAAAAGCAAAGGAAAGTATGACTGAGAAATCATGGGACAGCAGATACTATTCATGGCATGAGATTATAAAAAAGATAAAAAAATATTTTTTTTCTATTTTTGCTTTTTGGTACTTTAAAGTCAAAGCAGTGTCCTTGACCAGGAGTCAGTAAACTTTTTCTGGGGCCAGATAATGAATGTTTCAGGCTTTGTGGACTCTATGGTCTCTGTTCCAAGTATTCGTGTCTGCCTTATAATACAAAAGCAACCATAGATGATACATTAACAAATGATTATGCCTGTGTTCCAATAAACTTTATTTACAAAAACAAGTGTTGAGCCATATTTGTTGACCCTTGCCCAAGACCCCCACATCAAATAATATCATTAGGCTTTTGACGGGTTTTATTTTGTGACTCTTTAAAAATGTCTGCTTCTGCCTTTTTATATCACATGTAGTTTATAGAGTATCGCTATGTCTAATTTGTCACTTACAAAGGTTGTTCAGTTTAATCTACTCATGTGCAGCAGAGGCAGTACTCAATACAAGTGAGTCCTGGGAGTGGTAGCCCTTTGTTTTAATCAAAGTTATGAAAATTGTTCCCAAATTCTAACTTATGTTTGTGTCCTCTTTTGCCTTGAGTTAATATTTTTAAACTTTCTGTTTGATGGCTAATACAATTTGCCTCTCAAATAAAATTCTCAATTCTCACTCATCCTGAGAGAGTGGGGAAGAGAGACAGCAGAAAGAGGAAAAGGAAAATGAGAACAAGGATTGTGGGCCAAGGACAAAGAGAAGGAAGCACGGCATTTTGTTGTTGTTTTTTGCCTGAACTCATGGGCCAGGATCTGTGCCAAAATGTTACAAACACTATTTAATTCCCCCAACAATCCTATAAAGTAGGTTAGGATCCCCATTTAAATATTGGTAAGAACCCTTCTAAGGTTGGTTTCTCCACAAGGAGACACTGAAACAAGATTCTGAATTCAAACAGTCTATCTGGGAGGCAATCCCAGGAAACAAGGTGAGGGAGTGAGCAAATAAGCCAGGGAAGGAGAAATGCTAAAGGATGTGTTGTTGAAGAAGCAACTAACACTTCGTCCCTCTGGGGACCCTTACAAAGACTGTAGAACACACCCCATAACTGTCCTACTAAGGATCAAGGAAGCTGGGGTATTTAATCACCAAGTCCTCTAACTTCTTGATGAAGTTTGCTCTTGGGGTCATTAACCCTTTAGATCTTCTCCATCTTGCCCCATATGTATGTTGACACCATTCCTGAAGCCAGAGAATGATTTTAGGGAGAGACAACCAGGTGACAGAGGCAGAAATTGTCCATGGAAACTTCAGATGGCACGGACCAACAGGATACATGCGGGTGGGGTACCAACAGTAAATGCCATAGACACTAAGTCTCAAATGCGTGCATGATGCTATTTTTCCTGACACTCACCATTATTTATTCTTTTGTCTCACTGGAAACTATTATCAGTCCAAGACCTAAAGGTAAGGGTGGGGTCAATCTCTGGGAAGGGGCTTTAAACTAATAATGCCTCTAATTTTTCCAAGACTTCTCTCTTCCCAGAACCCACAAAGACTCCAGTTTGCATTTACTCTGGCATGATTCAATTTTAGTGGGAAAGAAATCAAAGCAATGTTTTCACAATCCACTAAATCATCCCCAGCCTGTCATTTACCCACGTGAAACACAGATGTAGGATTAACAAGGTAAGCCACATCTGCAAATAGTATGGTTCACGTCTGATGAGACCTGTTTTAACAGCAATGAGGGAATGCTCTCTGTCTGGAAACTTAGAGGCATACACCCAGGTATGGAAAAAGACAGGTGTTTAGAGAAAAAAAAATCAAGTGCTTCATAAATGTTAGCTAGTACCATTATCATAGATTTTTTTAAACAACTGGCTAGTCTTTAACATACCCTCCTCTTCTCTGCTTTAGGTCCATCTTCCTGAGTTGGAGTGAGCAGGAGACGGATTTCATTAGAGCACAAGAGCTAACATATGGGAAAGGTATGAGACCTTGTTTCTGTGTTCCTCCAGAGGACAAATGCAGAATGGATGGTGGTGATGGGGGAACTCCAAGAAATAACTGAACTCAATCTGAGGAAGAACTTTCTGGAAGTTAGCACAATCTGAGACTAAGATTGTTCTCCCTTGTGAAGCGGTTAGCTCCCCACCACTGGAGAAGCCGGCTTCCCATGAGCTGCAGCCAGGATAGCAAGAGTTATGGCATTGGGTACAAGCAGGGAAGAGATAACCACTGCCGTTTGTTTCAAATAATGGTCTCTGGAGTCTGGTAGCTTGGGTTCAATCTTGGCTGTTATTATTACTCCTTCTGAGCTTTAGTTTTCTGAGGGGTAATCATAGTATATATTATATACTTTATTATATATTTTCACAGGTTCTGTGGATATCCTAAGATTATGTATATATAGTGCTCGATGCAGTGTCTAGCCATAGTCATCATTAAATTGCTATTTGTTGTTATTAAAGAGCTCACAACAAATTAGGGATTTGCGTAGAATGTCTCCTGGCATCACATACTGAGTGCTCTCTCTGTCTTGTGCTCGAGCCAGATGCTGAAATACAGAAATGGATACAACGGCTCCTTTCCCACAAGGAGCTCCCAGCATGGATATGCTTGTGTACAGGGATCTCCTCCGGATTAATTAGTCCGAGCAGACCTACTGGCCGGGGTCTCAGGGAATGACATGTCTGGCTGAAGCCTAGCCGCTGTGCCTGGGAGAGGGCCAGTCTAATGGGTGATGGAAATAGGTGAGCCACGTGGTCCCACGCAATTTCCAGAGGGTAACAAGCAGACACAGTAAAATCCAGACGACTGTAGGTAATCAAACAAACAAGTCACAAGTGTTTATCTAGGAAAATAAAAAATAAATGTTAAAAATCAGCACTATGGGGAAAAAGAAGCCTCAAAAAGTCAGTCTGTTGGTATCCAGGGAGGTTAGCTTGTCCCAGACCCATGCAAACAGTGATCGAGAACAAAAGGAGCTACAGAGAACTACAACTTGTAGAGCATTTACTAATATCAGACCTTCCCCTAGATACTTCATATACACTGGAATATTCACTCTGTTCAGTAGTCATACGATATAGATTCTACTATAAAACATCACCATTTAAGTTAAAACTGAAGTTTGAAGAGGTTAAACTACCCAACTGGGGTCACAAGGTACACAGGTGGGGAGACTTTCGGGCTAACTATTTACCCAGGAGGGAAGGATTATTGGAGAAACATCAGTTTGCTAGCCATTTTTCTTAGGACAGAATGGTCCTGACTGTGGCTTCTGGGCTTTGGGGAGACAATGGAGCATTCTGGATCTGAGATCTGCTGTTGACTTGTTTTTGCCATTGGTACTTCCCTGCAGTAACCTGGAATCACACCTGTCTGCAAAATTGCTTTGAGATGAATAATAGGAAATGGAGAACAAGGAATGAGACAGATGTGGCAGTTGCCATGGAAATGCAGCAGTCATTGTAGCCCTATTCTGGGTGGTGACACTCATAAAATTGTATGAAATGGGAATATTCTCCTGTGAAGGTACATGAAAGTGAGATGATCACAGGGAACCCTCTTCTCCAAAAGTAGTGGTTGGCTGCATTGACACAGGTAGGGGCACAGGAACAGTGCAGCATTCACAGGTCCAAATTCTACGTGATTACCTGGCTGTGTGGTCTTGGACAAGTCATTTAACCTCTCTTGGTTTCAACTTCCCTTGAGGTAACAATGTCTACTTTGTAGGATTGCTGAAAGTATTAAATGAGTTAATGATGCAAAGTGTGGGACATTAAATCAAATATTTCAGCCTATTAATAATATCTGACTCCGTGTGTGACCTTGGATTTATTCTTCTACCTGTCTCAACTGAGGTTCATCCAACATGAAAAATGGGCCAGAATTCAGCTTCTTTCCTGACTTGGCAGCAGTGTAAAGGTGGGGATAGTTACCCTTGCCAATCTTAGCTAGGTCGGACCTTGCATAAAATCAAACAAACAGAATCTTATTCCAAATCCCCACAGGAAGGAGCATGTGTAGGGGTCACTCTTGCTCTGCCAAATATTGGCTTTCTTTCCTGGACATTTAAAAATATATTTTCACAGGTAAAACAAAGCCTACTGATGTCCAAAAGAAAAACAGCAAGCAGAAGGAGGCTTCCCCTCTCCTCTCCCTTATTACTAATGCTTATCCAGGACTACTGGTGTGAAAGCAATATCAGTGTTAGGAAGTTGGCAGCCACTACTGTAGTGATACCTGGGGCCTTCCAGAATGTTCCAGCCCCAGACTTGTAAGCAGGGACTGCTCCAAAAACAAGTCTGGACACAGGCAGGAGAAAAAAACATCGTGGTTGTATGGTAGTGTTTCTCTGTGATGCCTAATGGTTCCAAATGTGTTGACTGGCATGTGATACCTGCTTGGATCTTTCACATCTCTACCCAACTATTTCTCCTTCCTCACCAGAAAAACCCCAAAATGATCTTACCGATATAAAATGATCTGACAGTGGATAGATTCTAGAGAAACCATCCTGGCCAGGTGGAAGATGACCACTGCTCTCTTTCTTCCATAACTGTGGGATTTTGGAAAAAATGAATGGATCCTTGGGGTTTGTGCTCCTTCCACTCTCAAGAGAGGACAATATTGCTGACCTTGAAAGATCATTGTGAGCATAGAGATTTCACCAGCTTATGAATCAACGAATGTGTGTAGGCATCCTTCTGAGGGCTAGGGAAGAAGGGGTAAACAAGACAAAATTGTTGCCCTCGAGAAGCCTATGTTCTGCAGGGAAGTCAGACATAAGCAAACACATAAGCAAACAAGACAGTTTGAGCTACTGAGAGGAGTTATGATGGAGATAAAACAGAGTCAGTGGTACAGAATGACACGGGGTGCTTCCCTGGTTACGTGATCAAAGGAGATCTGTGAAGAGGTGACATTGGAGTTCAGGCATGAATGGTGACATGGAGCCAGTTCTGCCAATATCTCAGGGAAGGACAGAGAAGGAATATGTGGAAAAGCCAAAAGATGGGGACACAATTTGTAATATCCGAGGGTTGTGGCTGGTGGCTAGTGAACAAAGGAAAAGCCTACAGCTCTTTAGCTACCCACAAACTCTCAACTGACTTTCTCTCACCTCCTAACCTGAAATCCCAGTGGAGAGAATTTGGAGTGAGGTGTGCAGCTCTTGACCTGTTAACTCTGGCTGGAGGGTCAGGTTTATATAACGTCAAGGCTCCAATAGGAATCATATGGGTAGAGGGAGGGGAAAATGTAGTTCCTGAGAAAAATAGGAGAATATTGTTCCCAAAACGAAAGGAGAATGGCTGGTGCTCAAAAGGAGAATCATTCCTTACACCAGGTTCTGCAGTTTCAAGGAAATTTGACCTTCCTTGATGCCTCTTAAGGTAGGTCGGGCAGGTCATCCTCTCTCCACCTTAGGAAGAGGAACCTTGCTACAGGGAATGGAGAGTCCCATCTAAGGTTATGTAGATTATAAAAGGCTAACCAAAACAGGTAGTTAAGTTTCAGGATGAAATCCTAGGATACTGTCATTTATTATTTTTTGTTCACTTACCCATTTACGTTTATTGGATATTTATTACATTCTAATAGCTGTGATCCTCCAAAAGGATTGTTCAAAGAACTTTGGAAAAACCAACCTACCATCTTTTGGAGATTCTGAAGTTATATTAGCATAAAGAAACAAAGCTCTTGAGACACAGCATTTATTAAAACTTATTTGATCACTGAACTTGCTTTCTACTGTGTAAAACGCTAATCTAAATGATTTTTAGTTATTTTCTTCTTCATTTGAAAATTATACATCAACTATCTACTGTAATATATAATGGGGGAAAAAAAAAAACAAGGAGCTGAAATGAAAATGTCTGGTTTAAATCCAACCTCTGCTGGGTGATCTTAGGCAAACCGCCTATTATTTGTACATTTGGGTTCCTATTTTTTTAATCTATAAAATGAGAAGAGTCAGACTAAATGAGGCTAAAGTCTCTTCCTGCTCTGATAGTCAGTAATTACATTTCTGTTCTCCAGTGCTTTAAAATTTACAGATTAGAGGAAATATGGTTCTCAACTTCCAGGAATTTACATTTCATTTGCAAAAGGAGAGGGCACAATTGTGCGTGTGCGCACGCACACACACACACTCATGCACACACATGATCCTGGATCATAAACATGTGATTATATAGTCCTAATTATATACAACCTTGCTCATCTCAAAGGGAAAGCAAGGATAATGTTTGGTTATTCTATGAGGATCATAGTGACAACAGAAAGGTTATGCGATATTCCCAAGGTCACACTATGTTTCATTGCAGTTGCTATTGCCACATGTGTCCACAGTTTGAGATCTCTGCAAGGTAACTCATCCTTAGAATAGAATTTATGCTCTTGGGAAAAGTGCAAAATTGACAAAATAACAACTAATATTTGTGTAACTCTTTATATTTTAAAAACAACTTTACCAAAAAGCCTTGTATGTATATTGTTACGACCAGTATCTTTGTACAGATCAGAAGCTGTAGTGCACAGCATGTAAGCCACCTGTTCTGGGTGTAATAAGTGGCAGGGTTGCTTCTGCTCAACCCCATAGCTGTCTATCTCCATCATTCTGCCCTCACTGGCCTATGGATAACATTGTATTCCTAGAACTGGAGGTCAAATAGGGCGATTTCCTCTTTGTACTAAAATCTCAGTATTTCAAACCAGAATGAGAGAAAAGGCACCACCCCCATTCCCTTTTACCCTCAGAATGTGACTATCTTCATTCCCAATTTTGTTTTGGCAGCTGGGATATTTGAGGTGGAAAGGGAATAAAGGATATTAAAGGCATAGCTCATCCTAGTAAATACTTAGCGACTCTACACACTTGGCATTTGCTCTTGATGGCAAGGCATAAAACATCCGAACAGTTTAGTTACTACCCTTAGTTTCCTGGAAAAAATGGTTCTCATGGAGCTATCTATAAAATAGAATATTACACAGGAGAGAGCATATTTAGAATCCAAAGTCCCCAGTTCCTGAACTTAAGGGTTATGGAGTTTTGGTTGATGTACTTCTTTGAACCTCAATTTCTTAATCTATAAAATAGGAGTACTTTTGATATTTTAACAATCAAATGCTATTGTAAAGATCAAACATCCAACACTTGAATATGCATTTTAATCTTTCATGAGATATGCACACATGAGGAAATATTGCTTTAAGAATAAATATCATATGGAAAGCGTTAAAGGAAAGTGTTTGTACAAGAGCTCAAATTTTGTTGTAACTAGATAAGGAAAGCATTGTTCCTAGGAGTCAAATACCAAAGTATAGGCATAGCTTGTTTCTCCAGAATTCTTCTTTGTTATTGTAACTTTTTGAAATGGAATTTGACCTGTATTCAAGGGAAAACATAGCTAGATGTTGGAGTCAGGATGTGCATAAGACATCCTTTACTGTAGGGGAATGTAAAGGAGAGAAGGAAAACGATGAGCACATCAGAACTGTATAGATCAGCACCCAGGTGAATCAAATCCTTTCTGCAGCAGCTTCCATGCCATATCTGGGTAAACGCACAACATCAGTTGTCAAGGCTGTGTGCTCTCCCTACCTTGTCTAGTGCCTTTCAGTCACAGCTTCTAAGCTCTGACAATGGGGGAGAGGTGAATGCTATGTTAGCTGTGACACAGGAGCATCTGCAAGCAATGCTAGAGCAGCCACAGGCAGGGTTCAGTGAGCACTCCCCAACTGGGATTAAGTTCCACATCCCTGCTATGAGAAGAGTGCTGGTATTTTACAACAGTATTTGCGTTCTACCATCTCTCATATTCCCTTCTCAAGGAGAGGACTCCATCCAACTTTGATATCTTATGAGATAGCACATATGGACTTTGGGACAGACCTAGGCTTGTCTGAATAACTGGCCTTGGACACATCGCTGCACTTTCCAGAAGGTACTTTCCTTCTTTACAAAAATAACCCTAACCTACGAGTCTCAAAGAGTCGTGAAAAATTAGAAAGCTTAAACTGTAAAAGAGGTTAGTGACATGAGAAGGTTACCAGTCAGCCAATGGCCAAGTCAACATTGGAAATTAGGAATTTTAGCAGGCAGTTTAGTGCCTTTTCACTCTTTTTCCCAGGGGTCAGTTTGGAATAATCAAAAGTCTCAGAATGAAAAGAACTTGTGTTTCTGCCAAGTGGCAGAGTTAGATATATTTTGAGAATCCCTTCTATGCCCACCAGATAATTGGCACTAAATGCTCTATGGCAAGTTGACTGCTTCAAGTTGGGGCTCACATGCCCATGCTATAAAAAGAAGTGAAAAACGCAAACTACCAACTGCCACTATAGGCTCTGATTTCCATAACGCTGCACACTGAAGGAGGAAAGAGGACAGAGACATTGCCCATAGCCTTTCAATCAAGACGTTAACAAAGCCCCTACTGGTTTAGTTCCCACATCTGAAGAACTTCTATATTGATGCTTCTCAGACTCTGTGTTGAAAGAACACAGATGCTCCCCCCACCGCCCACCCCATTTCACCACAGAATTTTTAAAGTAAAATATAATTAAAGAAAATTGAGAAATAAAATAAAAAGTAGACCTACAAAATACAAGGACAAATTTTGTTCTGTCAGATTTGACAGAAACAAAATTGTTTTCTCAAATTGACATAAGAGTTTCCAAAGCCTCTGTCTAAATTTCTATACTTGTCTTGTCATCGGCAAGTTACAAATAGTTTGTAGCTCAGCACCTGTGTGTGTACTCCACTCTGAGCAGCACTAAGCAATAGCACTGCAGAGCAGGAGCCCCTAACCAACATTCTGGACTGGGAGCCCTGGAGAAACAGGTGCGGGCAATTACACGATCATTAACATGCTGTATGATTTATACATGTGTTATATTTATTGTCTGTTTTCTCCCTCTGGAATGTAAGCTCCATGCAGGGAGTGATATTTGTGTGTTTTGAACACTAGATATTCCCAGAGCTAGAACAGGGACTGGTGCATAGTAGCTACTCAAAGAATATTTGCATATAAATGTGTGGATGATACAGGGAGGGGTGAGAAGAGGAATAGGCAGAAAAACAAACATCAAAATAAACACAAAAACACTTTTTTGCCATAGGAGGAAAGTTACACTAAGAAAATTGGCTAATAAAACCCAATCATCAAACATGAATTCACCATTAATTAAATTAATTCCACAAAATGAGAAAAATAAGAAAATGCATGTAGGTTGATCACAGAGGGGGAAAAAAACACTCACATCCACACCAGAAATTAGAAAACAAGCAGAAAAAAGAAAGGAAACTGGAGAATTGTGGACATAAATAAGAACCAATTAGAAATGTTGAAAGTGGACACATTTAAACAGAAAACATAAAGAATGGATGAAACCACAACTAATAAACCCAATAAAAATGATGATTTGGAATAGACTAATAAGAACTTCACCCAGAATTCTCCAATAGAGGAGCAACTAAAGGAGAAAAATAAAGAGATATCAAGAATATCTTCAGAAGTTCCCACCTAGGCCCAGTAAGAGTTCCAAAAGATATAAAAAGAAGGAAAAGAGAAGAGAAATATTTGAAGAGGTAATTACTGGTCTTTTACTAAACTGAAGAAATACAAGTTCACAGATCAAAAGATCCACAGGGAAGAATAAATTATACCAAATTTATATAATAATTTTTTAATCAATTATACCAAATAAACACCTATTCTTTGAATGAGTAGAAGAACTAAGGCAAATTTACAATCTTAAAAACTACCAGAGAAAAAAGACAGAGTGGCCAATGAGAAATAAAATTTAGACTAAGAGATTTTTCCCCCCACTTTGGCAATGAAGGTACCCAAAGATCAAAGGGTAATATCTGACTGTGTAGAAGGAAAACATGTATTAACCCCAAACTTTATGTCCAGCCAAACTTCTAGTCAAGTTGGAAGGCAAGAAAAAGCATTTTTTTAGAATGCATGAATGGGGAGGTTAACACTCTTAGGCTTTTTCTAGAAGAAAAAAATACAGGGGTATTTTTTTTATTTCCTAAAAAAGGAAATAATAAAAGACACTTCTGTGGGCACAGAAATTGAAAATATACCAGTACATTTAATTAACTGAATGCAAAATTAATAATTATGTTTGTGTGAAAAGTGTAAAACAAACTCTAAAGAATAATTATCTTGATGGGCACTGCAGTTCAGTGGTAAATAATGTGTTCTAAGGTATTTGCTATGTTTAGGAAAACATTTAAAAATTGTGAATACTTTCAGCCATGGATAAAAAATTATAATTATTTATATATGTAAAAATTGCAGTTCAAAAACATCAGAGAGGAGTAATGAATAAAGTGAATCTATCAATCCCAGCAGAATCAAATAAAAAAAGAAAAAGGTAGAACTAAGTCTAAATATATCTGTAACCACTACTAGTGTAAACAAACGAAATTTGCCATTATAAGATGTACTATCAGAATCAATTTCTAAAAATCCAGTAATAATAATACTTCCTAAAAGAGAACCACTTAAGACAAAGTCACACAAGTTTGAAAAGTAAAGTAAATGACATATTATGCAAGAACTAATGCAATGAAACATAATGAGGCAATATACCAACAAAATGAAACCAAGGCAGAAACATTACTAGAGATAAAGACCCATATTCCTTAAGAGCAAAATTAAAAAAAAAAATCCAGGGAAACATAATTTAAAGAATATTGAGGCACTTAACAACATACCTTCAAAATATAAAAGCAACATTGATAATCACTTTTTTGCAAAACAGGCAAACATCCTATCACTGGGAGGTTTTAAAATATCTTTATCACAAAAGGATAGATTAAACGGATAAAAAAAATTCCAGAAAACAAGCTTTGTCAGATATATAAATAGACTATACACAAAAATTGGTAATGTGGTTTTTCTAAAACACAGAAAGTACACTGATACATAACATATCTATCCATCTATTCACCTATTTATCTATAGATAGATGGCATATGTGGTCATGAAGAAATTTTCAAATATTTAAAGGAATTGATACTAAATAGACTACATTTTCTTTATGTAATGCCAATCATTTAGAAAATGACAATAGAAATGAACTGTTACTTCACACGTGGTAACTAACATAAGCTAAGAGAAACATTAATCTTGAGCAGTGGTTCTCGTATTGATTTGAACATTGGATTAATCCAGGGGAACTATAATAAATACTGAAGTCTGGATCCCACCTCCAGTGATTCTAATGAAATTGGTCCCTGGGGTGTAGAGCCTTGGACTTGAATGTATAGTCAAAGCTTAGAACCACTGATTTAGGATCTGGCAACATTTCTACCCTTATGTGTTAAAGCCTTTAAATATGGCATCACAAAGACAAATACTTTTGCTTCTCTTTAAGAGTTATCAAGAGGCAATCTTCACTGAAAGCCAAGTGGCTGGTGATGTAATCACCATAGCAGCTGTCAAAGTGTCTTCAGTCACTGTGACCAAATTCCTCCATCTGTCCTTTATTTCTTTGGTTTACTATCAAGCATACATCGTAATTGACCCTTACACAGAAGACCTCTGATGAGCTGCTGTGGGCTCCATGTGTGTGAAGGGTTCTGAGTCAATCATTTTGCCCATTTTCTCAAGGGAAAGAGAGTAGCAAACACACTGAAGCATCTTTCCTTGATCTAATCAAAAGGCCAAACAAGATGGGGACGAAGTTCTCCCTGCAGAGGAGTGACCTGGAGTGAAATCCAAATGTTCTGATGTTGGCCAAAAGCAAAGATGGATTACTGAGATTTTCAGTAATAGAATTCTATGTGGGTTTGATAAATTGCAAGTAATAACATATAATGTATGGATATGTAGGCTCTGAAATTAGACATATTGGGAACAAGTCCCAGCTCAGTTAATTATGAGCTATTTGACCTTGGGCCCATGACTTATTTGTAAAATCTGTGACATTTAAATGAGATGATGTAGATAAAGTTCTCAGCTCAGTGCCTGATACATAATAAGTGTGCAGTGCATGGTATCCATTTGATTGTTATTTTTGTTATTATTTAGTAATTTTCCAAAGATAAGTACCATAGGCTCATGTTGGCTGAGTGTTTGAAAGCTAATGCATCTTTCTTCCATTATAGAGAGGTGATAGGGTGAGCCAGAAACTATGATATATGTCTTAGAAAGTGAAACATATAAAAATATAAGTTCATGGGGCACCTGGGTAGCTCAGTCGGTTAAGCATCTGACTCTCGGTTTCGGCTCAAGTCCTGATCTCAGGATCCTGAGATCAAGCCCTGCATTGGGCTCCACGCTCATTGTGGAGTCTGCTTGTCGCTCTCCCTTTGCTTCTCCTCCCACTCTCTCTCTGTCTCTCTGTCTCTCTCATAAATAAATAAAATCTTAAAAAAAAAAAAAGTCCAGAGAGGGAGACTCTTAGCATTGAATTACCTCAATAACACCACTTCCAGGTTGCTATAGACAGTGATCTCTCTTAAGAAAGGGTCACTCTGGTGGGGCAGGGTCCTCTAAAGCTTCAGTGTGGTGACTGGTAGATGACAATTTATTCATGACATTACACCAACCAAGGGAACAAAAAATCATTTACACTTAAAGTGGTCCACAGCACTGAAAGCTGTATAACTTATCATCTACTCTCTGCAACTTACATCTCCTTTCCCCAAGGAGATATGGACAGACACCTATATATTCTGCCACTTACTCCTCTATCTAATATTGCAAACTACACACTGAGATGTCATAACTTATATGTTTTAGTGTGTGCTTAACATGTTACTGTCTTTCTGTTCATCCATCCATTTCTAAGACTCCATCGTAAGTCTTCCTTCCTACTCTGTGGTGTTCAAAGTTTTCTCTTTCCTCATTCAAAAGATGTATAAGACATATTGTTTTCTTCTGTTCTGCATGAAGGTTCTTATCTCATGCAATGAAACCTCTTCATTATGCAACAAGTATTTGTTGAGCACCTAGTAGGTACACTGTGCTATGTATTAGTGGTGTGGGAAGCAAACTAGAGTCCTTAATCTCAAGAAGCACACAGTCTGGTGGAAGAAGGATAGAATTAGGTTATGATGTGAATGTACAGAACAGGAACCCAACCCAAACTTGAGGCAAGGGAAGCTTCCTGGGAGTAAGTAAGATTGGCCTTGAACTGAAGGACAGCTAAGACTTAACCAGGTGAAGAGGAGGTGGAAGAGTATCCCAAGCAGAAGGAATAGGTCTTCGAAAGCTCAAAGAGGAGGTAATGCAGTAGAGTTACCAGCAGAGGACCTTCTATGAAGGCCAATCTGATGTTTAGGCCTTAGCCTGAAGATGTTGAAACGTGGTTAGAGCTGTGCTGTCCAGTAAAGTTGCCACTAGAGTCATGTGACTCCTGAGCATATGAACTATGGCAAGTCCTGACTGAGATGTGCTGTAACTGTAAAATATACACCAGATTTCAATGACTTAGTGCTAGAAAACTATATAAGATATCTCATTAACAATTATTATATTGAGGGGCACCTGGCTGGCTCAGTCAGAAAAGGATGTGATTCTTGATATCAGGGTTGAGAGTTCGAGCCCCACGTTGGGGAGTGTAGAGATTCCTTAAAAATAAAATCTTTTAAAAAAATAATTATTATATTGGATACATGTTAAAATGGTAATATGTTGATATATTAAGTTAAATAAAACTTTTGAAAATTAATGTTACTCATTTATTTTTTACTATTTAAAGTGTGGCTACTAGAAAAGTTAAAATTTTATATATATATATATGTGTGTGTGTGTGTGTGTGTGTGTCTTGGATTTACGACGTATATTTCTATTGAACACTGCTTCATTAGAGGCTTTTAAAAGACAGAATATGTTATCACATTTAATAATATCTTCACAGATAACTATTTTCTTAATAATATAAATATTCTGCTTAATGGAGAGAAACATTAAACAGTAAAAGCACCTTCATTAACATTAGAAACAAAGAACTCACCATCAACAAAAACAGTGACGAAATGTGCAACTATGAATTAATATATTTTTTTGCAGAAGATGCTAGACAGTGCCATGGGACAAGAGAAGGAACCACAGATATAAATATTGGGAATGAATATGTAAAATTATCACTACTGCAGATAATATGATTATGTACTTGGAAAACCTAGGAGAATAAAATGAAAACTATGACAAATAATCAGAGAATTCAATAAAGTGGATGGGAAAAATGTTAATATACTGAAATCAATAACTTTCATAATACACATAACACACAGTTAAAAGTTAGGATATGCAATGGAAGAAAAGATTCAATTTAAAATAGCAACAAATATGAAATGCCCATAGTCTATATGGAGGAAAATGTAAATGTAAATGTAAAATGTTCTTGAAGACTTGAACAAGTGGGAAGACAGCTGTGAATCTGTGGAAAGGCTAATTAAAACTACCAAGACAGTAGTTTTCCCTTTTCAGATTATCCAAGATCCAAAAGTCTGACTATACACTGTATTGTTCAGGATGTGAGGAAATAGGGCAATCTTACACATTGCTGGTAGGATTCTCATTTAGCAAGAACTCTGTCAGAGACAATCCGAAAGTATACATTATAAATGCACTCATTCATTAACAACATACATAACTGCATGCGAAATAATGACTAAAAATAATCATTGCATTGTTCATAAAAACAAAGAATTGCAAATAACCTAGATGTTCATCAGTAGGAACCTTGCTTACATAGATAACAGAACAGTACTACAAAGCCAAACAAAGAATGAAGAATCTTTTCACATACAGCTATGAATTATTTGTAAGTCATACTGGTATACAGAAAGTGAGAAATGGTGTGAATTGTGTGCCATTGTTGGTGCAAAAGGATGGAAAGGAATATCTGTATGTATTTGCTTCTAAATTCTGCCAGAGGGCAGACCCAGAAAATAGAGAACAGTTGTCACCTTTGGTGTGGAGAACTGGGATGGCTGGGGGATGGGTTAATAGATCGTTTTGTATCTTGAATTACGTGTATGCTTTAACTATTAGAAACACATTTAAGAATCCTCATCTAAAAGCTACCATATGTTAGAATGCCCCAGTAAAAAACTTTTCATTAGGGTGAAAGGAAGTCTGCCAAGAATATCAGAGGAAGACAGTGGGGTATGGGCAAAGACAGGAAGTACGATGATCTTGACAGCGAGAGAAATTGAAGCGTGAGAAGTTCGGTACTGTTGGAATTGGTTAGGTATTCAGGCGCTTGTGGTAGGAAAGCCAAGAAGCATATACAAATTTAGTTACTTCCTAGTGAGGCATTCATGGACGAGTTCCTTAACTTTTCTAAGCTTTAGTTTCCACATGTGCAGAGTGCTGATAATAAAGCCAGCCCCATGTTGTGAGGAAGGATGAGGTAATTCGGTGTGTGCACACTACAGGCACAGTGTGTCACACCGAGGGGGCATTCAATAATGGAAAGCTAGTGTTCACTTTCTTTCTTGTATTTACAACAAAATACATATTCATCTAAAATCTTTATAAAATAGGATCATCCTATAAAACTGTAAAAATCTTTCAGCAAATTTTGGCCTTAATTTAAATAGTATGAGCACGTTTCCACGTCAAGGCGTATGACATTACCTCAATTTTTTAAGTAGTCCAGTACTGATCCTTTGTCTGCACATACTCTGATTTATGTCCTTATCCTCTCAGATGAGGACTATTAGGCTGTTTCTACTACTTTGTTCTTATAAATAAGGCTGAGTGAAGACACTAATCCTATGTTTCCCCACTTATTTTATATGATATTTTCCTATATTAGATTATTATTATTTTTATTTAAGTAGTCAGGAAGTTTGGCTAACAAATGGATTCACTCTCATAAGTCAGCAAAGCCTCTCTGAACTCTTTGCCTTTCATTTCAAAATGGGTCTACTGGAAGGTACTCCTCTGTAGCACTAGAGCATGGAAATCACCAGTATGACCCCGGTGGAGTGTCCCAGACCCTGCAATTTCACTAATCACTCTCTTCAGCCTGATGGATACTGAAGGAGATAGATGCCTGTTGGCTGGGTAATTTCTACAGAGCCGGAATGGTAGATCATTTTTAAGCGTGTAAGACTCAAGCAGCACATTCTGGTAATGAGGTGGGGAGCAGAGTAATGAGCAGAGTTCAGGGTATGAAAACATCACGATAAAGGGAACTGCTTTTGAGCAGAATGACTAGGCGAGTGATTAAGGAGCAATGTTGGGAATGAAATGATCCAGACACAGCAGAAAGAGCATGGAAACGCATAGCTCAGAGGGGCTTTCAGAGGTCATCTGGTCCTTTCCCTCATTCTAGGTAGAATTACCGACTGTCAGAGTAGGAGTAGGAGGAGTCTAACACCTGTGGACCTGTGCTAATCAAGAGGGGCCTGTGCAACCCACCAATATAGCCTTAGGAGTTCAAGAAGCTGATGAGCCTTTTATTTGGAAGAGCTTTAAACATACAGAACAAATCAAACAAGCAAAAATGCAGCAGAATAATAGAGCAAACAGCCATCCACTTGGTTGCCCAGAATTAACAAATATTTAGATTTCCTTATTTTGCCTTACACTTAAGAAATAAAACATCCCACAGGTAAAATCAAAAACTCTACTTTGCACAGCTCCCTCTCCTTTTAGTCCACCAAAATGTTGTGTGTGTGTGTGTGTGTGTGTGTGTGTGTGTAGTTGGCAAAAAAGGCAGCCACAAATTCCTCCCTTTCTTGCATGCTCATGGCACCATTCTTATCAAGATGTGGAGTCTATTTCCCTTCCACTTGAAACTGGGTTTGTGACCTGTATTGACTAATAGAAGGCAGCAGAGGTGTCATTTTGGGGCTTCTGACCCCACGCCTCAAGAAGCCTGAAGGCTTCTGAGTCTTCCCTCTGCAAAACTTGCTGCCATGTAAGAGGGCCAATTTCCCTAAGATCACTATTTAGAGAGGAAACCCAAGCCACGTGAAAAGGCCATGTGGAATCACATCGGGGTTCTAGATATGTGAATGAATTCTTGGAACTTCTAGCCTATCTGCCAGCTGAGTTCGGGTGAATGAGAGACCCCATTCAATGGCACAAGGAGAAAAAGACCTACCCAGCAGAGCCAGTTCACCAATAGAATTGTAAAGAAAAAAGAAAAGTTATTCTTTCATATCACTTAGTTTTAAAGTAGTTTGTTGTGCAAGAAGATATAAATGAATTATGCATATGTGCTTATATCAATAAAATATTAATAGTGTGCATAAGAGCTGCTTCCACTGATGGCCAAATAAACCTCTATCAGACTGGCCTTCCCATGGATGACAATAAGCAATGGACAAAATAAAAAAACAAAACAAAACAAAACAAAACAAAAACCAAATCAAAACAAAACAAAACAAAAAAACACTTCAAGGCAATGGAGAGTGATCAAAAGTATCCTGGATGGGGAGTTAACATTTCAAAGAAAATGGCATGTGCCTTTTCATTGTTTATCTGAGCATGAGGGCAGTCCCTAGTCTGCATCATGCAGGGTGGTTAAAACTCTGAGAAAATGCTCACAGCCTTGCTGGTTTCAAAAGCAGAGGTTAGTTAGAGTTTGGAGCAATCCTATTTGCTAGAAAGTGAGGGGCAGATCTTGGAAAGAACAGAGCCAGAGATGGAAAGCCCAAATTCTGTACATAATCTTTCCCCAAATCTCTGACAACTGAATCATCCATGCATGGAGTTAGAGAGTTTAAATAAGCTGCCTATGGCTGAAAGAACTGAACTTTGAGCTGCTGTCCAAGAGATAGACTTTGCATTTTGTGCCCAACCATGTCATCCTCTGTAAAAGCAAACAAACAAAATGCCTCTCTTGGAACGAATACAGCAGAATCTACCATCTCTATAATACAACATTTTCAATGTCCAGGAGATAACCACAAGAGACTCCATATAGGAAGGAATAGGACCATGGGACACATCCTCAAGGGCATAATAACTATGCCAACGGCAGAACGTGACATTTAATGAAAGCTTTGTATGTTCCAGGGCTTACTCTATGTACTTTTATGCTTATGATGTGAATCCTCACGGCAACTTTATCATGCTGATGCACCTACTTTATCAATTAATATGGAGTCAAGAAAGCAGAAACCAGGGGCGCCTGGGTGGCTCAGCCATTAAGCGTCTGCCTTCAGCTCAGGTCATGATCCCAGGGTTCTGGGATTGAGCCCCGCATCAGGCTCCCTGCTTGGTGGGAAGCCTGCTTCTCCCTCTCACACTCCGCTTGCTTGTGTTCCCTCTCTCGCTCAATCTCTCTGTCAAATAAACAAATAAAATCTAAAAAAAAAAAGAAAGGAAGAAAGAAAGCAGAAACCAGTTTAGGTATTTTAGGCAAAGAGAGATTATATATATAACTGAGGTATTAAATAGTTAGAAGGACTGAAACCCTACCCCCCAACAAAGGGCAGTGTTATTCAGATATAAAGAACTGTGAGAAGCCACTACTGCTCTAACTCACTTCATTAAGTCATCTGCTGCTGCTATTCCAAAAGCTGACTATGTCACAGCTACTGCAAGAGTCTGTTACTGCTGGCACCTCCACTGGATGAAAATCTCCTGCCCGCGGCTACCAACGTCATGGCCACTGCAGGGGCCCACGTTAGGCTGCCATCATTGAGGCAGGTATGAAAAGAAGAATGGTTCTCTTTTCTTTTGCCCTATAATTTTGCTGAAGTGCTTTTCTTTGGTGGAACCTAGGTTGGAACACCACTAGTAAGGGATACAGGAAATATAGTTTCCAATCTTGCAGACCTTGTAATAAAGGGGAAAAATTAGAAAGGCAGGAAGAGTGTAAATATGAACAGACACCATTCAGCACAACTGCCATCGTTATTTTAGATTTGAGGGGATAGAAACACAAACTAAATTGTCCAAGATCACTCATCTAGGAAGTGGTGGTTAGCATTTGAACTTGGAAAGCCTAACTCCAGAGGTCATGTTTTTAAACTGATGGACATTTACCTTGTTTTTAATTATTTACAATTATAAGCAAAGTCACAGAAAATATATTTGTCTTTGGGTCCACATGCTAATTATCATTTTGAGGATTGTCTAAAAGTAATTAATGTTGGCATTCCTTACATTTTCTAAATTGCAATATTATAACCAAGACTACCATTCAATTTCATAGCTCATATTTGTATTTGTTTTTCATAATTATGTCAATGGCAGGTTATGATGCCAAGTGACAGCATTTAACTTTTAATGTATTGGTAAGCAAGTATGACAGCATGTAGTTTGCACGTCCTAATGTCAAAATGACAATATTTGTTCTGCATCTGCCATTGTATTCATTAATACTTTAACATTTGTAATGACAAAATTACTCTTTCTCAGCAATTGGTTGTAATCAAAAGATATTTTCATGGACTAAGGAATTAATTTATTGACTTAGTTCATAAATTAAGAATTTAATTTGACATCATGAAAATGATTCAGTGAAGGGGAGTGTCACACTATCTTAAATGTTGCAGGCTAATGAGAAAACTGTACTGCCAGAGACTTCATAATAAATGATACATTTGAGAGCCAGATGACCTCATGACAAGCTATAGGGACAAACAGTCCTTGGCAGTTTGAACAAAGAAAAGTAGTGGGAGAACTGAGTCATAAGAAGGCATACAATGGTATTCTTAAAACAAAATATAATAGAACCAAATACGTGCTTTTGTACTTACTGCCATGTTTAAGTTTTGAGCAAAACTGCCACACAGATATTTTTGTGCATACTATTTAATATGAGTTTAGCAATTAATTTGTGAATAAAAACATTATGAAGAATTTATATATAAGTAAATAAATGTATATAAATATACATACACACATTTCTTACTCCATTATATTTTTACTGAGGTTGGTTCTGCATAGGAGCTGATAGACTCCAAATTTTAGTTTTGAATATAATAAATATTGATTTCTCACTAACATAACTATCTAAGGTGAGTGTTCTGCTTGGTATGTGGCGTATCTTCTTATGGTAATGCAGTCTTCTCCCTTGAAACTCTGCCATTCCCTGGGCTTCATCAACCTCATCATCTTACTTCCAGCAAAAAGAAGGAAAGCACTTGGAAGCTTACATGGGTCAACAAAGAAGTGAAACAGTCCATTTTCATTCATATGCCTTGGAGATCAAACAGATGTGTAGTCTGATTTGCCTACAAAATCAAATGACAGAGTTTGGGAATGCCAGAACAACTGGAAAACGAAGGGGAGAAATGCTGGAAGAAGGGGAACTACAGAAGAAGGAATTTTAAAATCTGAATATAAGCTTCCCTTGAATCTTGATTGACTTCTGAGCTGTGCACTACGAAAATTAATGAAAGAAAACCTCACTAAAATGTAGTAGAGGCCAGCAGAAGGAACTCTCATGCCCTACCACTCATTCTAAATTACAAACCCAACACGAAGAGACATATCTTGCAAGTCCAAACTACTCTAGCTATTACTTTAGTAACTCAGGAGAAAGAAGAAATGTTTCCTCCCCATCCTGGCAACAGCCCAGCAAATGAGAGAATGTCACAACTCGGTGAATGAAAAGCCACTATACTTTAAATTCCCACTTTACTCCAATGAAAGTTTAGTGTATAACAGCCCTTCCCAATGGCTGCCTGTTCCCTATAAAAGAGTGTATCCTCTATTTTGTTCTCTGGATCTGCCTATGGTTTTCTTATAGCTTGTTTCTTCTGGATTGTAATTCTCTGTTATTCCTGAATAAACCCCTTTTTGCTGAGAAAGAGTACTTTTGTCATTACAAATGTTTAAGTATTAACGAATACAATGGCAGCTGCAAATAACTAGCAGTTTTATTTTTAAGGTTAACAGCATCAGTGATACCAGAACCCAAGTTGTCTTCAGGCAAAATAGCAGCTGGAAGCCCGACATTTCTGCAGAAACTTAGCAGCAGCTGAACTTTCAGTAGCTTCTTACCTCACAGGAGGCACAGTTTTGGATTCAGTCAAGTTATGTTTTTTGGGGAATTGGTAAACACTTTGGGCTTTCATTGAAATGATGCCACTGAAGAAAGTTACAAGTTTCAGGATTAGGAGATTTGTTATAGAACTCAGGAAAACAAAACAAAACAAAACAAAACAAAACAAAACAAACAAACCTGGTATTGATCATTTCTCTAAGGCCCAAATCTAAGCCTATAAAGTCCAGTTGCTCTCAAATAATTTAACTGTCTGCCAGAACAAAACACAACACTCTGTAGAGGAAGACAAAAGAACCCAGAATCTTCACAACTTATTATCTACACTATCCAGTTTACAATTAAATAATAAATAGACATATGCTCAAGTAACAGTGTGACTTGTAGTCAAGAGAAAGATCAGTCAATAGAAAGATACCCACTGACAAGCAAAATATTGGAATTAGCAGACAATGTATTTTTTTAAAAAGAGAAATATGTTAAGAAATTTTCAAAAATGCCTTAATATGATTGGTAAAAAGTTCTGCAATTCAGGAAAAATATTAGAACTGTAACAATGAACCAAATAAATATTCTAAAACTGAAAAATAAAAGCAAAAATGTGCTACCTGAAATTAAAATCAACAACAACAACAACAACAAAACATTGGATGGGGTTAGCAGTAGATTAAACAAGAAATAACACAGCCTTAATGACTTGTGAAACAGTAGAAAGTGAGCAGCATGCTAATTGAAATCTCAGATGGAGAAGGACAGAAAGAATAAAGCAGAGTTATGTGAAGAAAGACTGGTAAAAATCCTTCCATATTTAATCAGAAATGGAATCTCATAGATGCAAGAAGTTCAGAAAACTTCAAGCAGAAAAAAAATGGTAAAATTCATATGTAAGCACATTATAGTCAAACTACTAATAACCAGAGATTAAGAGATTAAGAAAAAAATCTTAAAGCAGGTAGAGGAAAAAAATACATATCACAAAGAATGTTGGCTCAATTCTTGCCAGAAACAAGGGAAAGTAGAAATTAATGTAATGACTTTTAATGTTCAGAGAAAAACCAATAACCAAAATAACTATTAGCTAGACTTATTTATCTACTGAAAATGTGTTTTAAAATTGAAGATGAAAAGGGTGACTGGGTGGCTCAGTCAGTTAAGCATCCTACTCCTGGTTTTGGCTTACGTCATGATCTCAGGGTCATGAGATCGAGCCCAGCGTCAGGCTCCATGCTCAGTGTGGAGTCTGTCTGAGATTCTCTGTCTCCCTCCTCATCTACCCCTCCCCTCATTCTCTCTCTCTTTCTCAAATAAATGAATTAATTTAAAAAATTGAAGATGAAAAAATTACAATTTCAGACAAAGAAAAGTTGAGCACATTTTTTCTGCCCCAAAATATACTAAAGGAAATTATTTAGGCAGAACAAAAACCTAACAGATGAAATTTATATGTTCAGAGAGTGATAAAGAGCACAGCACATGGTCAATATGTAGATAAGTGAAGAAAAAGATAAAAATATGTTTTTCTCTGAAATTATTTAGAAGTCAATTGACTAAAGCAAAATACATAATAATATATATTTGGGGTTTCTATCATATGAAGAAGGAAAATACATGATGGTTAGAAAAAGGATGGAGGGCATATACATCGAATTATATAGTAGTGAAGTTTTTACAACATACACAATGTGATATAATATTAATTTAATATATATTGTGAGAAGTCAAAGATTTGTATTTTAAACCCTGGAGTAAATAGTAAAACATAAGTAAATAAAAGAAGGAGCATAGATTTAAAAAAAAAGATAGCTATAATGGAATACTAATAGTACTTGATTAATCCCAAAGACTAACAGAAATAAGTGACATAGAAACAAGGAACAGGAGGTATTAATAGGGAAAAAAAAGCAAGATGGTTGGCTTAAACCCAATCATATTAATAGTTTCAATAAATGGATATGGAGTAAACACTGATTAAAATGTGGACATTTTTCAGACTTGATTAAAAAAATGTCCCAAGCATATGCTATTTATAAGAGTCACACTTTATTAAGATACAGAAGAGTTCAAAGTAGCAGGATAGGAAGAAATCTGTATCATTCCAATTTTAGTATATGTGCTGCCAAAGCGAGCACATGGATAGGAAGAAATCTACTACATAAACTCTAAAACAAGGAAAACTGGAGTTACTCTATTGATATCACACAAAGCAGATTTTAAGACAAGAAATATTGCCAGAGAAAGAGGGACATTTTATTTTATTATTTTTTAAAAAGATTTTATTTATTCATTTGACAGAGAGACAGCCAGCGAGAGAGGGAACACAAGCAGGGGGAGTGGGAGAGGAAGAAGCAGGCTCATAGCGGAAGAGCCTGATGTGGGGCTCGATCCCATAACGCCGGGATCACGCCCTGAGCCGAAGGCAGACGCTTAACCGCTGTGCCACCCAGGCGCCCCAAGAGGGACATTTTAAATGATAGGAGTCAATTCCTCAGGAAGACAAGATGACCTAAATGCACATCTTCTTAATAAAGGAATCTAAAATACATTGATAGATCTATAGGGAAAAATAGAACAAAAGTTCATATTTCTACCAAGGGAGAAATAGGACCAACGCTACCCCTGCAATGTGTTAAAACTATATCCTCTACATTTAGGTCCAATATTACTAAAGTTCTCTTTGGTATCCCATAGAGTACTTGTCACTGCTTGCTTTTTACTTCTGGAATGTAAGAATGTTCTTTTATTTTAGCTTTTCTTTCTGTATCGAGCTTAGTTTTGTCTTTATTTGTTGCTAAAAATAAATGTGAATTTCTAGGTATTAGAGACAAAAGGGGAATGGTGTATACTGTCTCAGACTGCCAATATGCCAGAACTAAACATCACAGACCAGCACAAACCTCATATGTGCATTGTGACAGCCACGTATGGATGGATCTGTGGTGCAGGGCAGGACTAGAGTCTGTAAGCAGGTGACAGTAGGTGAGAAAAACGACTACCATGTAGTAACCATCATCTAGGCTCATGCTGAATACCTGACCTACATTACATACCCTATAAGTAAGGTAAGTATCATTATGCTAGTTTTAGATTTGAGGAAACTTCCCAAGGTCATATAGTTTGTAGACAGTAGAGATGGGCTACAAACCCTGTTTTCCATGACTCTAATGTCTGTATTTCTATGTCACCAAACCAACTTCTACCAATGATGAGTACATAAGACCTACACCAGCCAAGGTAGATGGAGGAAAAATATAATGCATCTGTGACATACTTTGGAGCACAAGAGATAAAGGCAGTTCTGATAATTAAAATGACTGAGGAAAGCAAGGAGAAAAACCTAGAAAAAGGCAGAGGAAGGAGAAAAAGGTGGTTAAATATGTTTTCAGAATAAAACCCTTGTCCTCGATTATAGCCTTGCTCTGCTACCCTGCCCCTGGGTTGCCTTAGACAATACTCTCTCCCTTTTTGAGACTCAATTTCCCCAACCATAAAATGAGGGAAGAGGAGAGACAGAACTGAAAGATGGCAGCCAGTTCAAAACTGTCATCCTGGCCAGGCTGCTGGTTTCCCCATCCAGGCACAGTGGCCAAAAATGCACGGCAGGACCTCATTGAATCTGTATCAGCAGGAGAAGCAAGGTGGAGAAAACCACCTCGGGCCAAACTCGTTAACAGTTGTTTCATTAATCACAGTTTGTGTTTCAAATCCAAAGACAATCTGTCCAATTAACATTAAAGCTCTGGCAGCCATGGGGAGACCTTTAGGAAAAGGCAATTTGACACAGTTGCTAATAATGCTCCCATTTAGGAAAGTGGTTCCCAAACATCACATTCTCTGATGACAGCTGGAGTCCTGTCCAAAGCAGGAGCACAGGCTTCAAGTGCCTCTACAACCTGACCTCCTCTCCTCCACCCAGCCTCACTGTCCTGGATGCCTATTGCATGGCAGCCATCTTAGAACACACCACTGTCATTCACATCTCTGTACCCTGTCCATTTGAACCCACAGCCCACACGTCTTCCCAATATTTTTTGTGGCCTTGTCCACACTTCGTGTTACATTTCCAGTAGCACTTTAGTTCCACAAACAATTTTCAAGGTGTGTTGAGACTGGAGTTTCTTCAATTTTTTTAAAAGATTTTATTTATTTATTTGACAGATAGAGACAGCCAGCGCGAGAGAGAACACAAGTAGGGGGAGTGGGAGAGGAAGAAGCAGGCTCATAGCGGAAGAGCCTGATGTAGGGCTCGATCCCACAACGCCGGGATCACGCCCTGAGCCGAAGGCAGATGCTTAACCGCTATGCCACCCAGGCACCCCTCTTCAATCAATTTTTAACGTAGTCATGCCTTATGTTTTTATTTTCAAGCCATGCATCTACACAGACAAAAACATTCCAATAGTACAAAGGGTTACACAGTGAAGCCCGAATCTCCCTTTCTCTCTAACTTCTAGGATCCTGCCTGGATGTGATCTCGGCTACCAGTATCTTGTATTTTCTTCAAAGATGCTTATACAACAGTATAAATGACTGCACTTTTCCTGATACACGAATAGTAATATGTTAGTCATACCATTTTACACCTAGCTGAACAATGTATCTTGGAGACTGGTCCGTATCAGTACATGTGGACCTTACCACTCTCTTTGTAACCGTGGGCACGTAAATTGACCTCTCTGAGCAATGATATCCTTATAGGTGAAGGGGTGTAGTAAAATGACTCAAGCCTTACTCTTGGGTGCCTACTCTGGGTGCATACCCACTCCTTGGGTACAAAGGACACTTTATCTTAATTGTCTGTTAGTACTTTGTTCAGTGCTGCCAACCAGTGATTGGTATTTGTGGAGTGAATGACTGTGAATCTAAGGAACACTACGGCTGTGTGATGGTTACATCTTTGTGTCAGTTTGACTAGGCTAGAGGAAGCTGAGAGCGAGCTGGTAAAACATTATTTCTGGGTGTGTCTGTGAGGGTGTTCTGCAAGAGATTAGCATTTGAATTGGTAGACGGAGTAAAGAAGGTCACCTTCAGCAATGCAGGCGCCATCATTCAATCCACTGAGGACCTAAGTAGAACTAAGAGAAGGGTAAATTTGTTCTCTTTGCTGGAGCATCCAGCTTCTCCTGCCCTCAGACATCTGTGCTTTTGGTTCTCGGGCTTTCTGATTTGGACTAGGACCTGCACCATGCGCTCCCTTCGTCCTCAGGACTTTGGACTAGAAATAAATTTCACTGCCAGCTTTCCTAGTTCTCCAGCTTGCAGACGGCAGATCGTGGGACAACTCGCCCCCATAACCGCGTGAGCCAATTCGTATGATAATGTCCACATAAATATCTATATGTCTGTATCTCTATCTATGTATCTATGTATCTATCTATTGTCTATTACTGGTTGTGTTTTTCTAGAGAAGTCTGACTAATATAGGAAATTACGTGAGATCACAGCATCAAGAATAGTACCTGAAAGGTGAAAGGTATGTAACATGATAATCTGCTTTCTTTTCTCTGAAATTCCATAGTAGACACAACTGCACAATGGGGTACTGAACTTTGTGTGTGCATGTGTGTGTGTGTGTGTGTGTGCATGTGTGTGTCCCACCCCTGCTGTGATCTACTGACACACTGGAGACACTGAGATGTAGGCTGTTTAGAATGAGCTCTGAGAAAAATGATAGTCTGTAAAGTTGTCCTCCCCTTACCCATTACTCCCCCTTAGGATTTTGTTCAAAGGGAAAAGCACCAGACTTAGGAGCTCTGGTTACCAGTTGTGGTAATTATTTCCAGCAATTGTAGGATTTTGACCCTGATGTGCCTGATGGGGAGCAAGGGATTATTCCTGGGTTGGATTATGGTGAAGTCTAAATCAGGTAATACATGTAAAAGCACTTTAGAGGTGAAACACTTTAATGGTGACAGCATTACTGAGGGGATCCTGCATGTGATCTTGATAAAGTCAGTCCTCTACTGTGACACTCTTGTCTAGCTACATTCCCTACTTCTAGCATATCCCCAAACAGGTAGCAGAAGATTCCAAGATTCCCTACTTCTAGCATATCCCCAGACCAGTAGCCGAAGATTCCAAGCAGACAGTAAAAACAGATTCAGGCAGAATTGCAATGTGGTTTTTGTGAATATCTCATTCATAACAATAGCAATCCCTTTTTTAGGAATATGGTGAATAGGAAATGCCTGGGGCAAACACAGGCAAGAACCAGACAGTCCCAAGACCCGCCAGAAGGTGACTGAAGGTCATGGTGAATCCTTAGTCCTTGAGAGAATCTGAAGCACTGAAAGTGGAGAAGAGAGGCCACTGTGCCAGGAATATGTACTCTTCTCATGGATGATCTCTTATATCCCAGCATAGTTTCTGGCACTGGTGTAGAGACAGCCTATTTCACAGGTGCTGGTCTATTTCAGTGAGAAGGGGGGTGATAGGGAGGGGAGGAAACTGTGCAACTTTGAAACTGCCTAGGTCTGCATGGCTTGCCCAAGACACCCTGAACGTAGAGTCTGAAGCTAATGGTATGTTTTCTGTCCTGGATGGGAATGGCTCAGATACTGATGAGGGTGGTATCCTCTGGGAGAAACACACATGGAGAAGGTGAGGGAGGATCAACCAGGAAGCCTCAAGCATTGCTGTAAACTTTCCAGAGCCTGGCCTTTTTGGAGGGTTGGACATCCTGTTGCTTACTGGTAATTACCAGATGCACTCATCTGCTCAGCAGGCTGAGATGTCAGGTGGTAGTGCCTCCCTCACCCTTCCCCTCTCCTCCCCCTGGCTCTCCTTGGGTGCCCTTGGCATCTTTTCAGGTTCTTGCTGGTCCTGGTGGGGCGGCAGACAAAACGGGGGTATTTTGTTGCTTCTTTTCTCTTTTCCCCATGGAATAACTGAAATACAACTAGGGAAGGGGAGTGAAATGAAATGAAGGGGTCATTAGATACTGGGAGAGGAGGGGACAGCCTTTGAAACAATCTTTTCTGGGTGACACCTGAGCAATCCAAGCCTGCAATTTCCTCCATGAATGTTCAGCCTCTTCACAAGAGTCCCCTAATGACAGTGTGGGCGATGGATGGAGACAGGGCAGTTGAAGCTTAAAATATATGCCAAGGAGATATTAAAAGCCATATAAGCTCCTAGGAGTGGGGAGAATAGGCAGGAGAGCAGAGGAGATGGGATAGAGGTTCTGCCACTTATCTGTTAAGATGCTGAGATCACCTTTTGTTCATTCTTCTATTGTTCTGCACACCATCATACTGATTCCTCATAATGCCTTCAGTATCTCTCCACTTGTCTCTACTCCCAAAGTCACCATGCTAGCCTAGACCTTAATTACCTTTCTCCTTGACAATTACAGTAATAGACTCCCTGCCCCCAGGCTCTGCCACTTCCAGTCTACCCTGTAGATGTCACCAGATTGAACTTCCTAAAATATCTCTTTGCACATGTCATTTTCCTGCTTAAAAACTTCAACGACTCCTGACTGTCTGCAAAGTAAAGGCTAAAAATCTTAGTCCGGAAATCAATGCTGCCAAAACCTTAGACATTCTGTGTTCACCGTGAAGGCCGTGACCAGATCTTTTTCATCTTTCTGTCCCCCATTCCTGAGGTGTAAGCTGCATGAGGGAAATAAGATTTATTCTTCATTGCAGACCTATAATAAGCATTCAGATGATAGTTGTTGAATGAATACATTAATTAATAGTGTATGGCATACGGCGGTTGCCTATAAGTCTTTGTTGAAGGAAAGGATGAAGGGAGACAGGCAGAGAAGAAGGATGCGGCTCTATTAAGATAGGCACGTGTTGTAGATGGACGACAGCTCCAGTTATGAGACTCTAGAACCAGAATAGTCCAGGAGAAACTTGACAGAAGGTGTTAGAGATACAGATGAAACAGGGGGTTAAGGCTACCTGAGGTTCAGACCAGATACTGGGAGTGGAAGGCCAGGGGGGACACTGATTAAGCTGAGAGACCACCAGGGGCACTGTTTGGGAAGACAGGCAGCTGTGGAAGCAAAGTCCCAAGTGGGGAGCTTGGGTGTCCAGATAAGAGGACCAGAAGTGATGAGCCAGTTGGGTGAGGAGCCAGGAACTAAGAGAGTTTGCACATCAACCAGGACGTGCTGAGTAAGTTTTAACAGCCATTAGGAGTAACTTTATATGGGTAGTGCTTCAATTTTGGATATCATAAAAGTGAGAGATTTGGATGACAGCTGAGGACCATTTATCAGAAAAATAAATAAGCCCCTATGATTTTGCACACGATCGAATTGAGAAATTTCCCTGAAGTCAGTCCCCAGGTTAAGAAAACCTGTGTTTATGTAGTTAGAACACTTCACATTTGCATTTTATCGCCTATTAACTTGAAGGTTTTTATCATCTGTTAATACATTGAATCCTTGCAAGTCTCTGAAATTGGTAATAAATCATTCCTATTTTGAGGAATATGCCTTTCCCAACCAAGAAATAAGTGGTAATATATTTAGGGTAGAAGTCAGGTGTTTTGGTTTCAAGTTGAGTGATCCCCCCGCTCCCAAAATATCCACCTATACAAAGCTGTGTCAACATTACTGTGGAATCAGAACCCCTGACAATTACCAACTGAGTACCTGCTATGTGTCAGGCACTGTGCAGGCACCTAGGATGCATCAGGGAACAAAACAGACTCACTGTCCTGCTCCTGTGGAGCTCCAGACCCAGAGTGAGGTCAGTGCCTTCCCAGTCTGAAAGCCTGGATCAGAGCATGTTCTGGTCATGAAGTGTTGATTTCAGTGTTCGATGCTTAATGAAAAACTGTAACCCACTACATATCATCCTAGGTACTAGCTGCTGTCAAAGATAAATTTTATGTCCGCTAACACTGAATGTTCTGCATCTTTCGTCACTCATTATGCACTCCATTAATTTTCTTTCTTTCTTTTTTTTTTTTAAAGATTTTATTTATTTATTTGACAGAGAAAGAGACAGCCAGTGAGAGAGGGAACACAAGCAGGGGGAGTGGGAGAGGAAGAAGCAGGCTCCCAAGCGGAGCAGGGGGTCACTCCCTGAGCCGAAGGTGGACGCTTAAGGACTGAGCCACCCAGGCACCCCAATTAATTTTCCTTTTTTCCCCTTTTTTTGGTTCTTCCATTTAAAAATTTTAAATCTGAAAGTCTCTCTGTTTCCCATCTCAGTAAAAGAAATAAGGCCCCAGTACAACATGGAGCTCAGGGTTGTTCAGAAGAAGACAAATAGAAGCCAGACTGAGTGCTGAGAGACCCAGCACCCTTGTACCATACTGGCTCTGGACCACTCCTGTCTTTTCGTTGGGCCTCAGTTTCCTCACCTGTAAAGCAAGTCCGTGTGTTCCCCCCTGCTCCTTCTCTGTCGTAACATGCTAAGAGGGTCTAGATGCCTGAGAGAAAACCTTTATAATTGCAAGGTGGTGAGACATAGATGATTAGAGAAAACTCGCCCCCGCAATTAGTAGCTGCTTCCTTGGCTCTAGGAATCAAACAGTTCCTAGCTGAGTGGGATGGAGGGGGCGGAGGAGGTGAGAGGCAGAACGAAAGCTTGTTTTTTTTTTTTTTTTTTTTTTCTTTTCTTTTCTTTCTTTTTTTTTTTTTTCCAGCAGAAGAGGAGAGAACAGATCAGCGGGCCAGTGGTGAATGTAGATGTCAGGCTGTAGATCCTTCTGAAAAGGTCAGTGCCCTGCCAAGCCAGGGCTGCAACAATGTGGCCTTTTAAAAGGAAGACAGCCAGAGAGGCTGCCACCAGGCTCGGAAGTGCGGGCAGACTCAGGTTTGTTGGAGCAAACCTGGTCTGTGGAAGCAGAAAGGCGCCTGACTGCATTGGTGCAATACCCATCCTCTACTTTGCAGGTAGAGACACTGAGGTCCAGAGGGTGTGGTTGGGAGAGGGGACGTGTCCACAGTCTCAGGTCTTGAAGTCAGCAGAGCTGAGCCTAGAGCCGAGGAACTTCCCATTTTTTTCTAAATCAAAACAAACTTTTTCTTTGTTTTCCTTATTGCTGCCTATAATAAAATCATTATTTTTCTCCCATCTGCTACTTGCTTTAGCATCTCGGAATACATAAAATGCGGTAATAACAGTTATCCCCTCTTGACAGCATGGAACCTGACACTTAGAAATTGAAGGTGTGACTCATTAAACCTCTAGGTATGTTTTTAAGAGTTATTTTGTAAATGATTAAGTGTTTATAATGAGAGTTGACAAAATTATATCTTTGGCTTGAATTTTCAATTTACATACACTCTCCTCCATTTATTTTCTTTCTCACTCTCCACCTGGTCCAAATTATCACTCCAATGAGAATTAAAAGCTTTCTCCCTGTTTGTACCTAAAACATCGCACTGGATTCCCACAAACCCCCTACCCTATTCATGCTTGACCCTCCTGAATTGATTTATAGTCCATGACCCTCACCCCTTGCCAAGCCTCCCCCCTCCCCCCCCGCTGATCTATTGAAATGTGGTTATTGGTTAAAGCAATCCAGACAGGCCAAATTACCTTTGTGCCTTGAGAACAAAGTAACCCTGGAAAAATTATTCAGCTTCTCTATGCCCAGTGTGGTCTTCTGAAAAATGAAGATAGGGATAATTCTTAACGGTCAGGTTATTGTAGAGCTAAATAAAAAAATACCTATTGTTTCTCAACACCCGCTCTGTGCCAAAGCAAGCATTTTATACATCTTCGTTAACTCACTTATCCCAATTGTTCTTTTTTTTTTTTTTTTAAAGATTTTTTATTTATTTATTTGACAGAGAGAGACAGCCAGTGAGAGAGGAAACACAAGCAGGGGGAGTGAGAGAGGAAGAAGCAACTCCTAGTGGAGAAGCCTGATGTGGGGCTCGATCCCAGAACGCTGGGATCACGCCCTGAGCTGAAGGCAGACGCTTAACGACTGCGCCACCCAGGCGCCCCTATCCCAATTGTTCTTAACCACTACCTCCATTTTATGAGGTCAGAGGAAAAAGGGTCAGAGAAATCCCAGGGCTGGCAAGTGGCAGAGCATTTGAATAACCAACCAGGTCTGTCTAACTTGAAGAACCATGCCCCTTTCTGGCACACCACATGGATTACTCTATAGCATCGGTTCTCAACCTGGGCAATTTTGCCCCCCAGAGGACATTTGGCAATGTCTGCAGACAATTTTGGTTGTCACAACTGGGGAGAGGCACTACTGGCATCTAGTGGGTAGAGGCCAGGGATGCTGGTAAGCATTCTACCATGTACAGGGCAGGGCCCCACAAGGCATCATCTAGACCAAAATATCAATAGTGCCATGATCGAGAAAACTCTGCTGTGTTGTATTTCATCGTATGAATTCACCGTAATTCATTCTGCTAAATGGACATAATATGGTGCGTGCAAAGGGTCAAGCATATGGTAAACATTTAATAAATAATAGCTATCATTCATATTATTGCTACTTCTGGACCTACTTCACAGCTTACCTCTCCTCTTTCCAGGCTATTCCTGATACCTGCTAGACGGAAGTAGCATTTCCCTCATCTCTTTCAATAACCCTTTACTTTCTCCAGTATTTGATACTCATTATTTATTGCAGCTATTTATGCACATTCTTTAGTCTCTTTGACAAGTTGCCAGTTTCCCAAGGGAGGAAGTTGTGTATCTTTTATATCTCCCCACATATTTAGTACGGTACCAGCCCATCCTCATTGAATTTGAGAAACCGAACAATTTCCTAATGAAAGGTAGGCAGGAACTATTATGCCTATTTTACAGCTGAGGAAACGCCCAAGTTATTCAAGGCCACTGACTTATAGGTGACAGAGCTTGAACTAGATCCCATCTCAGAGTCTGGCATCATCTTGTTTAGCTGCTATTCATATAATCAACTACAAACCACCAGAATGGTGGTTCATTCTTTTAAAGAGAAGTGTCTAAGAGAACCTTTGGAATCAACAAGCAAAAATGATAAGGAAATTGGTTCCAATGTGCAACTGATCTGGAGATGTCTCTTGTGGGGTCCACAAAATATAGCTATAGGGAGAGGTCACTGCAACGGACAAACCACTGCAGAAAACTTATGGCAGGGAGTCCAGGCATCTGGGTACAAGGCCCGAATGTGAATGAGCTAGCTGTGCAGTACTGGAAAAGCTATGGTTCCTCTTTGCTCCTCACTGTCCTCATCTGTCAAATAGGGGCATAACGCCCATCTTAGCTAGCAGGTAAGATGTCAGGTACAGTCGATCCACATTATTTACAGTAATCGTGTTCTATAAAATCACTGCAAACAGTGAATTGGTGAATACTGAACTATTGCTCCTAAGGGAAATACAGGGTTGGGTTTCTGTGAGGCTCCGATCACATTTTCATCAACCGATCAATATATAAACTTGGTTTATGTGTGTTTCTTTTAAAGGCACCTTATTTAATATATATTGTTGATTCATTAACATTGAACTCACAGAAACAGCACTATAACTCATGCCTGAATGAAGCTTATCTAACATACTTATTTTCTCCATGAGGCATAGCCTTACAGAAGCTTCTCGAGCCTAGGAACATGTGGGCAACATTTCAGCACTATGTTTGGGCGCCATTTCAAACCAACAAAAAGCCCCAAAATGTGACAAACATGGCACCTAATGTACCACAAAAAACAATACTTGTTTATAAGACGAGAGCTGAAACGAAGAAAGCAGAGCATTAGCTTGTCAACCTTAGCTGGGAACATGCCCATCAGAATAACAGTTTCATCACTCTGCACATGTCTGTGAATGACCAATGAAAGCACATGAGTATTAGTTTCGGGTCACAAATATATTTTAGCAAGTAGGAGAATTTGAAAGGACAGAATTCACAAATAATGAGAATCAACTCTGTGTGAGTTTTAAGGATTTGTGTATTAATAAGAAAATGATGACAGGTAATTCACAAGGGAAGACAACAAAAATGGCCAGTGAACATATGGAGAGGTGTTCAATATCATTACTCACTGAGGAAATGAGTCTTAAGACCACAATGCAATACTGCTACACATTTACCAAAATGGCCAAAATGTAAAAGACTGGTGATACCAAATGTTGTCAAAGATGTGGAGCAATGGGCACTCTGGGTAGGATTGCCATTTTGGAAATTCATTTTACAGAATATCTGGAAGTTGAACATAGGCCAACATTATGGCCCAAGAATTCCATGCCCAGGTATGTACTCAACAGAAATGTATACACATGTTTACCAAGTTACATGTGTATGAAGTGGTCATCTCTGATCGCCTACGAGTAGTCAGAAACTAAATCTAGTAGAATTTAAAAACAACCATGAAATATGATACAAGGGCAAGAATGGAAAGGCTGCAACCATAGTCAATAATATGGATTCCTTTCATAAGCATAATTTTGAGCCAAAGAAGACGTAAATGAGAGTGTATGCTGTATAAGTCCATTTATATGAAATTCAAAATCAGGTAACACCAGTCTACAGTGTTAGAACTGAGGTGAGTGTGTACTCCTGGGGCAACAGTGAATGAAATGGATGTTGGGCTATTTCAAGGAGGCCAGTGGCACTCTGTTACTTGATCTAGGTGTTCCACACGTCCTCACTGTCTGAAAATTTATCGAGCTCCATGCTTCTGAGCTGTGCACTTTTCTGTATGTACTTTATACTTCAATAAAATTAAATATATTTTTAAATGGAGGTAGACACAAAACATTTTGTGTCAAGCATTTTACTCTGTGTCTCATTTAATTCTTGTAACAACCCTACATGTTTTCATAGCCTGCCTAATAATAAAAATCACGGATAACACATCTTAAAGTTAGAAAAACAACAGATCCCAGGGCGCCTGGGTGGCATAGTGGTTAAGCGTCTGCCTTTGGCTCAGGGCGTGATCCCCGCGTTATGGGATCGAGCCCCACATCAGGCTCCTCCACTATGAGCCTGCTTCTTCCTCTCCCACTCCCCCTGCTTGTGTTCCCTCTCTCGCTGGCTGTCTCTATCTCTGCTGAATAAATAAATAAAATCTTTAAAAAAAAAGAAAAAAGAAAAGCAACAGATCCCATCCCAGGTCTAGGGGAAAGTATGGGCATCAGTCATTTAAATAGATGATTTTACATTTAGCAAAGTTTGACATATGTTGACTGGGTATGTGTATGGAGAAGTGAGATTTAATGTGATGTCTAAGATATAATATGAACTTAAAAAACAATAGCTTTTTTTTTTTAATTTTTAGGTGCAGTTGCCTCCATGTTATAGATGAAGGACTGAGGAGCAGAGAGAGAAAATGACTTACCTAAGGTTACAGCCTGAAACAAATATTTTACATGAGTTATACCACTTCATGCTAATAACCATTCAGGGGAGTAGATTTCATTATGTTCACCTTACGCAGGAGCAAACTATAGCTTGGGGAACTTACGTTACTTGCCCAGGGGTATTTAGCCAAGAAATGGTGGAGCCAGGTCAATCTAACTCATGGAGCTGTGATCCATTCAATTCTCAAACTTCTGCCATAGATTAGGGAAGGTAGAGGAAAGGCAAATACAGGAGCGCAGAAGACAGACTTCATTATTTTTACATTTTGTGTGCTTGTTCTTTACTGTACAGTCTATTTGCTTATCAGCATCTTCCCCTTTGAGCAATTAGGGCAGGCTGCACACTTTCTTACTTCCATCTTTAAATAGAATGTTGGGGAGGAAAAGGGGCAATGGGATGCTTGGTTGATATGCTCTGTGCTGTGCCTAGGATAGTTGTAATCTGTGCCATTTATTCTCACAAATAACATACCTCCTTTGGGCTGCTGTCATCATCAACTGGGGGAAATCTGGAGCTAAAAGGAAGCCACACCATGGATTTGGGGAAATCCTTTTGGAAGGTAGCTCTTAGAAAGTCACTGTTTGAAACAGAGATTCCTCTTGTCCATCTTTTTCTTGGCTAAGTAATATCTCTGGGAGTTGAGATGGTGGCTGGAATCTATTTTGCAATATCCAATGTGATGAGCATTGCTTTATCATTATTGTCAAAGAGCTAGAATGTTTCTGCCTCAGGCTAAAGTGAAGAGGGTAATTCCTGTTCCTTTCTGCTCATAGAGTAATCTTCAATTTTGCTGCCTACCACTTTTTCTAGTCCACTGTCATTGGTTAAAAACCAGGGCCCTGCTTTACTAGTGGGCAGGGTCTTCATACCTTGAAGAAAAGCAGGCACTGACCTACATTTTTTCACCTCCTATACTTATGTGTTATGCATTTCTACTAGCCCGTGCTCATCTATTTGAAAGGACCAGGACTTTCTCCCTGAGTGGGAGGCCAAGAACTCTCTACACTGTTCTTGGTGGTATGTTTCAGAGCTTTGGACATAGGCTGCACAGTTTAGGCCATCTTAACACTGGAGACCATAAGAAAATGTATTCTGTCCCGTCTATCTCTCCCCTTTTTTCCTATGACACTGGTGAATGTGATTTTTAACTTAATTTTTTATGACATTGCAAGAGCAAGATCCTGACCTTGAATAAAGCATCAATAGGGAGGAGGTAGACTCTCCTATTTAAGACTACTGATTTAGCTAACATCTCTAGTCCAGCTTTCACTAAGAAAACTGTAAATGCTTGTTAGCTTGCTTAGTGCTCATGGGCATATAATCCCCTGGCCAGACAACCCTGTCATATGTCCATATTCTACCATCATCATAGTCATCTCATTTTTACCATAACTATCTTTATTCTCAACATGGAAAATCCTTGACCAGTATTGACTAAAAGCCTTGATCACTACTGACTGATATCTTACCATGGTGGCAGCATTATGCTTGGTACATTGAATGGTTCCTTGAGGCACAAGGATGCTTGGCATAGTCCAGTCTCCAACCCACCGTCCTCCTGGGGGATCTTTCACAGTGCACACCTGACCATGTTTACTTACAATTCTGGAACGAAACAAGAGATGACAAAGAACTCTCAGTGCTTATGCAACCCCTCCTTCCCGGGGAGGTTTTAAACAGATCAAGGTGCTTAGAATTCAGCTAGGGAAGTGGAAAACCAACCAGACTTGGTGTTGGAAAAACTAACTGCAGACATTTTTTCTAACATTCTGGCTTTGATCAAATATTGCAGTTTTGCTCCAAGCAATTTTGCTCCTGACCGTTTAACTCACATGTGGTGGCGAAAGGTACATTAATCGATCATGTTTTAAATTCATTGACATTCAGCCCAAACATTCTGGCCTTGTAAGAACAGTCCAATTTCCGAATGCCTGCGGGCAGTTGCTAAGCTGTTGCCCTGTGCTTCAGAGAAGGGAAAAGTCTCCCTTTGTGGAAAAGACAGAAATTCCTAAATCAAGAGGATGGGAGAAAAAGAAGGAAGAGGAGGAAGAGCAGCAGCAGGAGGAGAAGGAGTAGGAGAGGGAGGAGGGAGGAGGAAGGAGGAAAGCAGGAGGAGGGGGAGGCAGAACTAGCCAAAAATTCTTCTGTGCCCTTGTTCAGCTTTTCCATTCCAAAATTAGGGAGGAAGGCACCTGGCTGAGGGGTGAGGGGATAAATGGAACCAGGGCAAGCTTTTAATTAAGAGGCAGGGTGGCACAAAGAATAGGACATTAGTTTTGGAATCAGACAGATTGAAATTGCAACTAATCCATGTGTCACTTTGGACAAATTTCCTCACTTCTAGGCTTCTCAGTTTTCTCAGCAATAAAATGGGGATAACATCTTGATCTTTCAAAGGTTGCTTTATGGATTATAGGAAATGTACTTAATACAGGTGCAAGCACATTGCTTTACTTTCAGTAAAAGACAACTACTATATTCTTTAATTCTAGATACCGAACAGATTCAAAGATGAAAAGATAAAGGGGACACACACCTAGTCCCCTAGGTGTTCACTGTATAGTAAATGAGATGTGATGTTACCTGGTTACTATCACAAAGCAGGATGATTATAAATCCATGTTTGATTACAGCATCATAATTATTTCTGTCCTCTAACTAGAAAGCTTGAGGTCATCTCAACTCTTTTCCATCTCTCTATCCCCAGTCTGATATTTACTGTGTCTTCTACTTGTATTGGTAAAATGTTTCTTAAATCAAACCTTCTATTTCTCCGTATGCCTTTGCCATAGTTCTGGACTTAATTCTCTCTACCCCAGGCTGCTGTAGTTCTTCTGGACTAATCTCCTCTAATCTTTCTCTAATTTGTTTTCTGAATAAGTTATCTTTTTAAAAATAGCTCAAATTCTAATGGATATTTGATTGTCCCATATCATCTACTAAACAGAGTCTTATTGTTTGTCTTCGTAATCGGCGTTGTCAGCATTTTGGTTCCAACCTCCCTTTTACTGGTGGTTTTCAAGCAGAGGTTACTTGGCTCCTCAGGGGACAGTTTTGGTTGTCACAAATTGGAAGGGCGTATGCTACTGGTATTCAGCGAGTAGAGGTCAAGAATGCTCTTGACATCCTACAATGCACAGGACACAACTACCCACAACACAGAATCATCTGGCCCCAAATGTCATTATTGCCAAGATGGAGAAAACTTGCTTTATGGCTGAGGTGATCAGAACCAGGCTGGAAACAGAAAAACTAAGTGCGAAGTTGCTATTGCTGGCTAACAGATGATAGACTGGGAGGAATCAGGATGGACTGTGGGCCAAGTGGACAGGTTCAGGAACGAGTGTGCCCTTCTTTGACAAGATTTGCTCCATAGCAGGAAATGGGCATGAATGACAAAAAAAGTGGGTTGCACTAGACAGCTGGGTTTTGGAATGACCTTCCAGAGAATACTGGGGCAGTCTCCATTGAGGTTGTTGGGTTTGGGAAACAAGAGGAATGTTGCATTTTCTTTGGGGCATCTCCACTTCTCTTTTCTATTAAGGAAGTGCATGTGGTAAACAGGTGAAACTTCTCTCCCAGAGGTAGGGACAGAGATTTGAGATAAGTAAATACAAAAATACATAAGATCAGTTCTGGAACTGCAAATTTATAACACCAAAATATAAGATCAAAGTAATCCAAGTAACAGAAATTCAACAACAATGTTGACATTACTAACAATTATGATTGTGGTTTAGATTAATATATCGTCTTTAACCCGAAGAGTTGGATGAAATAAAGGAGTCTGAATTAAGTTTCTACAGTGACATAAGAAACTGTGTGACAAAACCTTCAGTGATGCTATTTTCAGATAAGATACAAATTTCTAAATTTCCAGATGCAAGGCAGTAGAAAGTTGTTTTGTTTTTTTTTTCAATAAGCCATTGAATGTGAGTTAATCTGAAAGGAAAATTTAATGATAAGATTTATGCAATGCAGACACCTAGAGGGCCACAGACACACACCTTCCCAGTAGGTGAATAAGCAGAGTTGAATTTCTTAGGTTGCTGCGGCTGATTTGTGCTTGCATTAGGACCTCTGTGAGGTGACATGCATAATTAATCACTAATATTATTATTAATATCTCTTAATATAGAAGATGGATCATTGTGTATCTAAATTGCACCCTGCCTCAGATGTTACCTAATTAAAAAACTGAGACCAGCAGTCAGAGAGAAATATTAATGGCATGCAATTTAGTTTAAAACTCAGTCCACAAAGAGATCTCAAAAATAATTGTATGTTTTGTCATGAGGAATACCTGTTATGCAAAAACCATTTCAGGACCAACTCCCTTGCTCTTCAGATCAAATAAATGTCTGTTCTATATTAACATGCTTATTTGATCTCAGGTTGTCAATAAGACCATTAGAGAACATTCAGCTTTGGAGACTGGAGGGAACAGTAAAGACACCAGTATAAATTACAGGGTGAAACGAGGAATTTATTTTTAACCTCATGGAGGATTGGACTTTAATGAGACACTACTTTACGGCTGAAATGGAAGGTTTGCAGCAAGAAAAAAGGAAAGTTGGATGATTACTGTCCCAATCACGGTTTTGCAAGATGCATTTAAATGATGATAGCTTACATTTGGATAATACTGAGCAGTTTATATATATGGCACCTAGACATGGGTTATTTCATTTGACGTTCATTGCAACCCCACGAACAGGCAGGACAGAAGGTACCATTCCCATTTTACAAATTAAGAAACAAAATATTCAGAAAAGACAAGTGACTTCCTCAAAGTCACACAGTAAAATACCCCATCCCTACCCAGCCTTATCTAAAGTAGGATTTTTTTTTTTCCTTTGTACCAGAAGCCTATTACACTCACTCCTAAACTTGGTATTTTAAAATAATATGTGTAAAAGGCATCGTACGTTAGGAAAGTACTCTACATATATACACTGTTTCTGAATCTAGGATCTCAATTGCTCCTCATCACAATCCTCCAAGCTAAGTTTTATTATCTCTAATTTAAAGATGAAGACATTGAGGCTCAAAAAAGCTTAAGGGATTTGCCCAAGGTCACCATTTTGGAGGCATGGCTGAAACTCAAGCCCATGTGTTCTGAACCCAAATTCAATGTAATGTTCAATTATTCTGAAATGTAGCTGAAATCTCAGTGGACATGATTCCTGGGATTATTTGACTTTCAATGAAACACTTGGAACTCTAATGTCTTTAACAAACCAGGTAGCTGAATCTATTATCTAGAAATTTCAGGTTCTGCCAGGGATAGAAGAGGACTTCGTTTTTTGCCTAGGCTGCCTTCCCAAGTATCCTAAACCCTAGTGTGTAGGCTTAGGACATCCTCATGGAAAAAGAGACAAATGTAATTTCATTGTCCAAATGAGGGGGGGAAAAAAGTAAACATGCAAAACAAGTGTCCAGTAAACCTTTTTTTTTTTTTTTTCCAGGAAGACTAGAGCAGGGAGAGGCTATAAAGAAGTCATTTATCATTTTAAAGGTGGCTGTGTCCCTTTAAATGCAATCTGTAATGACTTATGACTCCAGCGACCCTTCCTGATTACTGCCTGTTGCCATTCATTATCACCATGGAAACAGCACTGTTGCCAGCTGTGTGCTTGGTGGTGGGGTGGAGGCGGTGCTGTTGACTAGGGACAAGAGGCTAGTACATGTGAGACTCCGGATTTATGGAAGTTTTTTGGTTTTTTTTTTTTTTTTTTTTTTTTTTTTTTTTTTTTTTTTTTTTTTTTTGCAAGAGCAGAGAAATTGTGGGGACATGGCTCCATCATTCCCACAGCAAGCCCGTACGTGGGGTGTAATCCAAAGGGGAACACCAGAGCAGATGGTCTCAGTGTCCTCATCTCTCTCTGGGAAGAAAATTAGATGAGATCAGAAACGCTCCAGTCTGGATGATAATCCACCAGGCAGCAGAAGGCATGAGGAAGGGGCAAACTGTGTGCAAATTTCATTAACACAATTTCTCATGGAGATTCTTCAGGCCTGTGAGCCAATCTTCTCAGCTGCCTCATTCCTAAGCCCCTAGTGTATCACATCTCCAAGAGTGACTGCAAAATCCATCTAGCTTCCCCATACTTGACTCAGTCTTAATTTCATTCCTTCTAATTTGGTTTTCTGCCCCTCTCTTCACTCCTTCTTATATATGCCCCTTAGCCCTTTTTGCCTGCCTGCTTTCTCTCATTGCCCGTCATAGCTAATGAATGATCCACCAAGACAGACCAGGAAGGGGAGGTGACATAATCTATTATGTCAACCCCTTCCTGTTATAGACAAGAAAACTGCCCTCCAAAGTGGTTTCCCCAATTCCCCTAAGCCATCAGAGATCTCTTGGCAGACTCAGTACTAAAACCCAGGTCTCTAAATTCCCAGCCCAGAGCTTCTTTTTAGCATGTGGCATTGCTCTATCTTATCCCCCCTTGCTTCGCAGGCTATTTCTCTGCCATATGAAGTATAGTCAAATCTCAATTCTCTAGGCCAATTATTATTTAGTGCAGAGTAATCCTTGCTTTCATGGAGTATTTCTCTCTGCAGTATTTGGTTTGCTCCATAGACATTAGAGGGTTCATTCTCATGAGATACTCAAGAGGGAGGGGAGCAGAGCCAAGATGACTTAGTCATCTTTCTACTTTATTTAGAGTGAGCATTAAAGTCCCAGGACATGGAAGGGCTCAAAATAGGTATATAAAAAAGGGATAGAAAAATCAGAATATGATTACTCTGCAATCCTGAACTCTACTTGGGCTCCAGGTTGCTGGGGGGAATAAGAAACACTATCTCTAAGTGTGCTGCAAAAATGTTTCACACAAACATTATTTGGTTAGCAAAAGGAATTTTTACACACAAGATGGTATTCAACATCCAAGAACTCTGGAGAATGCCCACAGTTGATGTCTGGTGTTAAGCTGGAGGCAGGATGGTAAAGTAAAAGTGCACAGAACTGGAGAGACTGTTGATCTGGACCCTGGTCCTGACTCTACGGTTCAGCTCACAACAAAGCCGTGATTAAGCCCCTACTTTCCCTGGACCTCTGTGTCTTTGTGATGTCAGGTGCAGGCCAAGGTTATCCCCTAGAAGACCTTTTCCAACTTCAGCCTAATAGTAATGATAATAGCAGAGGCCAGGAATTGTTACCCTTTATTTAGCCCTACTGTGTACCTTCGGACTTTGCAAGCATCAATATCTCATTAATGTTCAGAGAGGTAGGTATTCTTTCCAAAATTAGAAATAAGGAAAGGGGTTTAAAGAGATTAAGGAATTCGCCTAGTGTAATTACATACGCATCTAAATAGCAGAGCTAGGACTCATGCCCAGGTCTGTAAGGCTAACACCACGTCACCAAATGACAATGTCTTTGAACTGATTTTGCTGTTCTGATGTCTTCAAACACACATATTAATTTATCCAATGAGTATTTACTAAAGTGCCTAATAGATGCAATTTTTTTCTTTGTAATATATTTTAGTGATGAATACTTTTACTACCTCTCCTGAAGGTAACTTGATGGTACTTTGTTTGATAGTAATATAGCCACCCCAGCTTTGTTTGATTAGCATGACATGCTTCTTCATCCTTTTACTTGTAACCTATTTGATTCTTTATACTTAAATCATGTTTCTTGTAGATAGTATATGTTTGGGTTTTGTTATTTTATCCATTCTGACAATCTCTGCCTTTTAAATGGAATACTGATGTGATTTATATTTAATGTAATTGTTAATATGATTTGGTTTAAGGCAACTACTTGCTATTTGCTTAATATTTGTCCCATCTTTTCTTTGTCCCTTTTTTTCTCTTTTCTGATTTGCTTTGGATTGAGCAGTTATCATGATTTCATCTTTTTTTTTTCATGATTTCATCTTATCTCTTGTTAGCCCATTAGGTAAGGTTCTTTGCTGTGATATTTTAATGGTTGCTTTAGAGTTTATACTATAACTTATCAGAGTTTACCTTCAAATGACATTATACTGATTCATGCATAGAAGAACCTTAAAATAGTATGTTTTCATTTCTCTTTGCTGAACTTCATTCTTTTTTTCATACATTTTACTTCTACTTATGCCATCAGCCCAAAATACATTTTTTTGCTTTAAATGGCCAATTATCTTTTTAAAATTTTAAAACTTATTTTTTTCAGTGCAACGTTAGGTTCAGGGTGAGAGGAAGAAATTACATGCAACCTTTTAAGGAGCTGGGGATACAGTGATGAACAAAAGACAAAACCTCTGTCCTCCTGGGGCTCAAAGACTATTTTACGTATTAGATAAATACACATACAACTTTAGATAGAGGTCAGTGCTTTGAAAAAAACAAATAAGGTGATGGGGTAAAGCCAGTTTAAGTGGCTTCCCTGAGTGGGTGACATACAGGCTGACACCTGAAACCTAACAATGAAACAGCTATTTAATGAGCTGAAAGAGGAGGATGTCAGGTAGGGAAGAATGAAGAGAGAGTCCTGGGAGGGAAAAAGAGTTTAGTATATTTGAGGAAGAGCAAGTACATCAGGGCACAAGGAGGGGATGTCCTAGGGAGCAAAGAAGGTGGAGGGTGATTTGCTCAGAAGGTTAGACAGGAACCAGATGAGCATAGCCTTAAAGGTGCTGTGAAGTCACAGGGCTCCATTTTAGGTGTGATAAGACATAAAAACAAACAAACAAAAAAAACCCCAAAACTACACATATACAACCAGGATGTATGTATATGAATATATATTCTCTGTAGGATAAACATGAAGTAGTTTTAGTTCTTCCTATAACTACCCCAACTATACTCTGCAGAAATCTCATTAAAAACATCTTGGTCTTGTTCCTTTACTTCTGAGCCACTTTAAGATATTAGAACACTAGCTATTATATTTATTTCTCAGTCCCAGATGCTTTAGTGGTAATGTCAAACTCTCCTCATGATTTTCATCTTCTCACCTCCCCACTACAGACTAGACCTATCCAAGTTTCTAGTGTAGGAGCCAGCAAAGTTTTTCTGTAAAGGGACAAAAAGTAAATATTTTAGGCTTTGTAGGCCATATGTTCCCTGTCGCAACTACTCAACTCTGCAGTTATAGTGTGAAAGCAACCATAGACAATACATAAATGAATGAGTGTGGCTGTATTCCAATAATACTTTATTTATACACACTGAAATTTGAATTTCATATAATTTTCAGATGTCTTGAAATTTTCTTCTTCTTCTTCTTCTTTTTTTTTTTTTTCCTAACCTGGCTCATAGGACACATGGAAACAGGATATGGCCCACAGGCCATAGTTTTCAGATGCCCGCTCAGGGGATTTGTAATTAGAGGATGTGTTTGGGGTACATGGTCCACATTTGACACAATTTATCCCTCCTTTGTTTTTATGTCTCATCTCTGCTAAGCTGAACCAGGGGAGACAGAAGCTTTTATTTTTTTTTTTATTTATTTTTTTTTTTTAAAAGATTTTTTATTTTATTTATTTGACAGAGACAGCCAGCGAGAGAGGGAACACACGCAGGGGGAGTGGGAGAGGAAGAAGCAGGCTCCCAGCGGAGGAGCCTGATGTGGGGCTCGATCCCAGAACGCCGGGATCACGCCCTGAGCTGAAGGCAGACGCTTAACCGCTGTGCCACCCAGGCGCCCCAAGACAGAAGCTTTTAAATGCCCACTCATGGTCAGTTTACTGTATTCTCACTGTTGGATGCAGCCACTCCTTAAGCTAACATTGAATGGGAGTAGCAGAAATTATCAATGTCCATCCATGTCCCCTCAGTCCATATATTTTATGTAAGTTGGCTGACTTTTGACTGCCAGCATCTATATTCCTTTGCCTGAGGTTTTCTCTGGCTGCTGGAGCTTATTCTTCCTATGCAGTAGTAGGTTAGAAGTGGTTGGGAATTAATATTCCCCTAGAGCAGCCCTCAAGCATTCTGCAAGCAATGATTGACAGGAGAGGGTGGATAAAATCCCCAGCTCCCTCTCCTTATGGCTAATCCTGATGCGTGTGTTCCATACTGACCCCAATAGGATTTAGTGACAATTATCCTCAGTGGTAACTTGCTTCATAACTCATTGTTTATTGATTGCCTTTCTAACCCCATTTCACATCCTTACTCCCTTACAGATGTTTTTCTTTTGAAGATCACCTCTCTAATAAACTACTTGAACTTTAATCTTTGTCTCAAGGTCTGGTTCTAGGGGAACCTAAACCAAGAGAATGTGTATCTAGATCCTGTGTGTCAACCAGTGTCCAGTCCTGGCCTCCTTTTGTAACACATAATGGGAGCTTTGAAGGTCTCCAACAGGGTCTGTCTGTGAATGGTTGGAAGTGAATGCAGTCTTCAAATATCTGAGATTTGTCACAGAGCAGAAAGATTTGATCTAAACCCATGTAGAAGTTCTAGAGGACAAAAATAGGACCATCAGATACATGTAGGGAAGGAATAGCTCAGATAAGGAAGAGTTTTTATAGCTATCACAGTTATCATGAATTAACTTATTCTAGCTCATGAATCAGTGAGCTCCTAATCAATGGATATATCCACAGAAATTTCGTGGTGGGGGGGCTTCTTGGTGGCAATACTAAACAGTATCCTATTAACTGACTGAGGTTAAACTGGAATATCTTTTAAGACGCCTTCATACTCTTGCATTCTTGAATCTTGGAAGTAAATGTTGAAATCCTGAAGCACTGGGCATGGCAAACAAACCAAATGTCAGGACTTGATGCATCACAGAAAAAGAAACTATCCAAACTCTGATGACTGAATTTAGGAAATTGTTCCTTATTCCAAACCTCATAAATTGTTTCACAAGATATTTTCCCAAGTATCTGGAAATTGTTAATGTGGAGAACAGTGACCCCTAGCCCAGTCTGACACCTCTTCATACCTGCAGAGAAATCTATCCAGAGTTGGACAACCATAATCTCCTTCAGGAAGAATTATGGGACTATTATCTTGCCTTCTAGTGTCTTTTTCTTTCCTTCCTCTCAGAGGAAACTGTGGGCAAAAAAGTCAAATGTTTTATTGCTCTCAAAATCATGTCAAATATTTATTGGGGGCAATTCTCCAGTTGTCACCACCAACTGCAAGCCCTGGTCATGTTACAAATCTTATTAGTGTCATACTCACTAAGGAACCCAGTCTGACTTGGGCACTGGGTTAGCAAGTCTTTCTTATTCCCTAGAGAATGGGATTTTAAAATTTCATGTGGAAGCTGGCAAGGGTGGTGGAGAGTAGGGGTTGACCAAAACATACCAGAAAGAGAACGAATAATCATTTAGAGTCTTAAGGGATGGAGTTAGAGATATTTTAGAGAATGTCAGAACTAAATCTTGTGCTTCAGTGTGGATGGGGAGGAGTGGAACAGCACATAAGCCATGGTGCCAGCTGACCAGAGTTTTTTGTCTCAGTTCTGTTCCCATTTCACTAAATTAACAGCAGGTAAGCCACTTTCCTTCTCTGAGTTCCCATTTTTCGTCTGTAAAATAAAGGGACTGGACCATTAATTGCGAAGTTCTCTTCAGCTTTGAAATTCTGTGATGTACAGCTGCTTCAGTTCTTATCCTTATCCAGAGTGTTTTTCCTATACATTCACTCAATTATGGAGATGAATACACATATGACATATGTATAGTTTGTGTGTATACACATTTGTTTATACATGTAGGTTTAGTGTAGATGGTTGTTTGCATTCATATAAATATACACTTACAAATAAATACACATAATCATATGTGTATGTGTGTGCATACATATATATACACACACACAAGTATAATATGTGTATGTGTAAAAGGAAAGAAGAAAGGAGAATGAAGAATATCCAGTGAAGGGATACAACGCCAAAATAAGTTAGAGGTATAGAAAAGAATCACCTCACCGTCATCAGTTGAAGAAGGCTTCCTGAAGGAGGTGGAATTTCATTAACTATTTAACTGATGAATGCTAAAACCTAGACGGGTTGATGGTGATGGGCAGCATATAGTCATATCATTAACACAAATAATGTCTCGACAGCAGACTTGGATTTGGATGGGGCAACGCTTTTAAAATGGCATTAAAGGCATCATGACAACAGGCATGGGCAGAGTTCTTTCATTTGGATTAGGAAGCCATCTCAATATTGGATGGATTTCAGCAGTCTACTTTCGCCAAGCACCTATCTTCACCCACATCTACGAATACCTGGAAATTAGGAAAATGCATAAGATTTATTAGGAAAATGTGTAAGATTTATTAGGAAAAGAAGTGCTAGAAAAATAAGATGTGGCTTCTGCTTTCAAGAAGTTCACAGTATTGTGAGGGATAAAGATTGAATGAAGAGTTTAATTATTAAAATGTGTACTAAGTTCAGAGTAACATAGAAGATATGGAGAAGAAAATAAACATAAAATGAATAGACAGCATAAAAAGCTTGATGGCAAGTAGCAGAGACAACTGGGTGAGTGCAGAGACCGTAAAGAGTCAATGTTGATGAAGCATGGAGTGAAGGGGAAGTGGCTGCAAAAGGGGTAGAAACATCAGAAGACCAGACTGAAAAAAGAAAGAGAAGATATTACTGTCATCCTGGTGAGACTAGGTGAGAATCAGAACATGGGCATGAAAGTGGGGATGGAGAGAAGAGGTCTGTATTAGTTCCTGTGGCCATGGTAACAAATTACTACAAACTTGGTGGCTTAAAACAACAGTGAGAGTTCTGGAGGACAGAAGTTTGAAATTCAGGTGTTGGCAGGGCCATGCTCCTCCCTCCAGTGTTTCTTGGGGAAAATCCATTCCATGCCTCTTCTATTTTCTGATCGCTGCTGGTATTCCTTAATGTTCCTTTGCCTGCAGTTGTATCCCTCCAATATCTGTCTCTGCCTTCACATCACCTTCTCCCTTGTGTGTATTAAATCTTCCTCTGCCTTTCTCTTATAAGGAGCGTTGTTATGGCATTTATCCTTAACCACATTTGCAAATACTGTTTTCTGCAATAAGGTAACATTTACAGGTTCCAGGGATTAGGATGTGAACATATTTTAGGGGCATATTCAGGCCACTACCATAACAGATATTTGAAACATATAGAATGGAAAAAATGGAAGATCAAGAAGGAGTAGGGAGAAGAGTCACATCTGAAATGTAAAGTCCTAGTCTGGGTAACTGGGTGAATAGCTGTACCATCAGATGAAATAGAAAGTAGCAAAAGAGAGACAGGTTTGGAAATGATCTTATTATGGACCTAATAAGTTTGAGTTGCACTTAGTCAGCCAAGTGAAGACACGATCCTGAAGTTTAAAAAGAGGTGTGGTAGAAGACACTTATTTGGTGGCCACTATCTGTAAATCAGACTAGAGCCCAAGGAAATAACTTAAAATGGATGTGTAGTAACATGAGCAGGAGGTCAATGATGTAACCCTAGGGAACACTAATATTCAAGAGGGACGAAAGTTGAAGGAAGCATAACAGAGACTTAAAGTAGACAGAGGAAAAAATAGTCATTGAAATGGAAAGACCAGTTGAGTACATAGCCATGGATGCCAAAGGAAAATAACATCAAGACCTAAATACTCCAAAATGTCAAATTCACAGACTCCTAATAATACCTGACATTTCCTGATGATTAGTTCTTCTGCTAAGCACTGTACATGCATCCCGGAATCCTTGCAACTGTTCTCAGACAGTGGTGCTATAATTCTACTTACAGATAGGAACTAATGGTTATAGAAGAGTTTTTGATTCAAGAACGCAAAGCTAGTCAGTGGCAGAAATCGGATTCAAATGCAGGTGTCTCTGAATCAAGAATATACCACCTTAGGCAATCTCTATACTGTCTCCCTTTTGCAGAGCAGTAGGAGAGTGAGTTTAAGAGGGTAGGAGGAGGCCATGAGTGTAGCAAGTGTCCACTGGTCCCCCCAGAGATTGGCTGATGAAGGAAAGATAGACACTGACCGGTTAATAGAGAGTAACTGTAGGTCAGATGATATTCTAAACGATATGTGAGACCTGAGCATGTTTATATTATTAGGGAAAGATTCTAAAAGGAAAGGGATAAGTATAAAGAGAAGGGGTATCACTGATTGATGACCTCAAGGCTGTGGAAGAGAGGAGGGGTTCAAAGGCACAGGTGGTTGTACTTGCTCTTGAATCTCAGTTTTCTCAACTGAAAAAACATGGACAATAAACCCACCATTTAAAGAGAGTTGTATTAAGGAGGGCATGTGATGTGATGAGCACTGGGTGTTATATGCAACTGATAAATTATTGAACACTACATCTAAAACTAATGATGTACTATATGTTGGCAAATTGAATTTAAATAAAAAAAAAAATACAGGGTGCCTTGGTGGCTCAGTCATTAAGCGTCTGCCTTCGGCTCAGGGTGTGATCCCAGGGTCCTGGGATCGAGCCCTGCCTCGGGCTCCCTGCTCCACCGGGAGCCTGCTTCTTTCTCTCCTACTCCCCCTGTTGTGTTCCCTCTCTCACTGGCTGCCTCTTTCTCTGTCAAATAAATAAATAAAATCTTAAAAAAAATACACAGAGTTGTATAGATTAAATGAAATAAAACCTTGGGAGCACTTTGTAAACTGTTAATTACCTCACCGATTATTGGTTTGTTATCTTTAAAAGGCTATACAGAGGAGATGGATTGGTTGGTAAGGGGCCACAAAGAGGCTGGAAGATACCTATTCATGTGGGTGAACTAAGTTCTCTAAACTGCACTTGGCAAGAGATAAATGGAGAGTGAGAGGGTCTTAAATCATAAAAACTATGTTTCTTGGGAAACTAAGTAGAGTCTCATTATTCTCGCCTTTGCTTATCTCCTGACAAGAAATAAATCTAAACCAGGAATGTTCCAGCTGAGGACAGAAGGGGCAGTAGCAGCTTTCTGGTATATACTATGAGATCAAGGCTGGATTAGTGTGCCGGTAAATGTTTAAAAACTGGTTCTCCAGGTGGAAAAAGCCCTTATGTAACATTTCCTGATGTCTTGAGAAAAATCACTTCCATCATGGCAGACTTCAGTCTCCCAACTGACGTGGAGTTGTGAAGAGATGTGCATAGTGTTCCTTGTGAGTCAGCACAAGCAGGCTCCAGCACTTGATGTACGGGATACTTGTGGTTTAGAAAGTGAGTATTTTAATTCCCATTTTCAGAGATGGAAAAACAGAGACTTAGCAGGGTGGAATGTCTTGCCTAATCTTGTATAGCTAGTCCTCGGGGAGATGGGTGGTTAAAGTCACTGTTACAGGTTGAAAACACTGTGTAGCATACTTCACTTTAATCTTGATTCAGGGGCGCCTGGGTGGCACAGCGGTTAAGCGTCTGCCTTCGGCTCAGGGCGTGATCCTGGCATTATGGGATCGAGGCCCACATCAGGCTCCTCCGCTGTGAGCCTGCTTCTTCCTCTCCCACTCCCCCTGCTTGTGTTCCCTCTCTCGCTGGCTGTCTCTATCTCTGTCAAATAAATAAATAAAAATTTTTAAAAAAATCTTGATTCAAATGGTGAGATACCAAATCTCACAATTTGCTGTTCATGTCTGTTGTAACTTTTAGAAACCTCTGATTATCCCCTCCCTGAGACATAATCAGAGGTTTCTGTTTTCAACAATGCTAGATCTAAGAGGACCTGAAATACTCATGGATTAGAAGAACAAATATTGCTAAAATGTCTATAATACCCAAAGCAATCTACGCATTTAATGCAATTCCTATCAAAACACCACCGACATTTTTCACAGAGCTAGAACAAACAACCCTAAAATTTGTATGGAACCACAAAAGACCCCAAATAGTCAAAGCAATCTTGAAAAAGAAAAGAAAAGCTGGAGGCATTACACTTCTGTACTTCAAGTTATATTATGAAGCTGTAGTAAACGAAACACTATGGTACTGGTATAAAATAGACCCATAGATCAGTGGAACAGAATAGAAAACCCAGAAATGAACCCATAATTAATATGATAAACTAATCTTCAACAAAGCAGGAAAGAATATCCAATGGGAAAAAGAATGTCTCTTCAACAAATGGTGTTGGGAAAACTGGACAGCAATATGCAAAAAAAAAAAAAAAGAAAAGAAAAGAAAAGAAAAGAAAAAGAAAAAGAAAAGAAAGAAAGAAAGAAAGGAAAGAAGGAAAGAAAGAAAGAAACTAGACCACTTTCTTACATCAGGCACAAAAATTAATTGAAAATGGATTAAACACCTAAATATAAGACTTGAAAAAATAAATACGAGACATGGAATAATAAAAATCCTAGAGAACAACACAGGAAGTAACGTCTTTGATATCAGCTACAGCAACCTCTTTCTAGATAAATCTCCTGAGGCAAGGGAAACAAAAGCAAAAATAAACTATTGGGACTAGACCAAAATAAAACAACTTCTGCACAGCAAAGGAAACAACCAACATAACTAAAAGGCAACCTACTGAATGAGAGAAGATATTTGCAAATGACATATCTGATAAAAGGTTAGTATCCAAAATATACAAAGAACTTATAAAACTCAACACCCCAAAAATGAATAATCCAATTTAAAATAGGCAGAAGACATGAATAGAAATTTTTCTAAAGAAGACATAGAGATGGTCAACAGACACATGAAAAGATACCCAATATCGCTTATCATCAGGGAAATGCAAATCAAAACCACAATGAGATATCACCTAACACCTGTCAGAAGGGCTGAAATCAACAACATAAGAAACAACAGGTGTTGGTGAAGACGTGGAGAAAGGAGAACCTTTTTGCACTGTTAGTGGGAATGCAAACTGGTGAAGCCACTGTGGGAAACAGTATGGAGTTTCCTCAAAAAGTTAAAAATAGAACTAACCATGATACAGCAATTACAGTAGTAGGTATTTACCCAAAGAATACAAAAATATTAATTCAAGGAGATACATGTGCCCCAATGTTTATAGTACCATTATCTACAATAGCCAAAGTACGGGAACAAGTGTCCATCGACTGATGAATAGATAAAGAAGAGAGATATATATAGCTCCCAATATATATATAATGGAATATTAGCCATAAAAAAGGATGAAGTCTTGCCATTTGCAATGACGTGGATGGAGCTAGAGAATGTTTTGCTAAGCAAAATAAGTCAGAGAAAAAGCAAATACCATATGATTTCATTCATATGTGGAATTTAAGAAACAAAATAAATAAAGAAAGAGAAAAAGAGAGAGAGAGGCAAACCAAGAAACAGAGTCTTAACTATAGAGAACAAACTGATGGTTACCAGAAGGGAGGTGGTGGGGGCGTTTAAACAGATGATGGTGATTAAGGAGGGATACTTGTGATGAGCACTGGGTGAAATATGAAGTGTTGAATCACCATATTGTACACCTGAAACTAATATTACACTTTATGTTAATGAATTGGAATTTAAACAAAAACTTAAAAAGAGAAAGACTTATAAAGTCTTTATACCCAGACCAGGCTTTAAATTTAAGGTTAAAGAAGTTCAAAATTTTACCTTTGCTATACATAAAGTTGAAATTAAGAAAATAGTTTGTGCTGCAAGGAATTAATCTTTCTAATGCTGAATCCCAGGGTTAGACAACTTTACACATCCAGGGTTGGACCATGTCAGGCCAAAACAGGCCCTTCCTCATTGAAACTTTAGGGCACTGAAAACTGAGAAGACCATGCCTCCCCTACACCTGAAAGCAGTTTACTCACAGGAGAGAGTGAAGGAAGAGGGAGTAGGGGGTGCTGCTTGTGTCGAGGTGCCCTTCCAACTTCAGCAGATAGGTCACTCCACTTCCTCTTGTATAGGAATTAACCCTAATCCGTCTCAAACTCTTCCAAAAAAACAGAAGAAGGAAAACTCATTCTGACACCTGTATTACCATGATAGCAGAGCCAGCCAAAGACATCACAACAAAGAAAATGAAAGACCTATATTTCTTATGAATATAGACACAAAAATTCTCCACAAAACACTAGCAACTAAATCCAGCAGAATATAAAAAGGATTATACACTATAACCAAGTGGGATTCATCCCGGGAATGCAAGGTTGGTTCAACATATAAAAAAGCAATCAGTTTAGGGGCGCCTGGGCGGCTCAGTTGTTAAGTGTCTGCCTTCAGCTCAGGTCATGATCCAAGGTCCTGGGGTCGAGCCCCACATCGGGCTCCCTGCTTGGCAGGAAGCCTGCTTCTCCCTCTCACCCTCCCCTTGCTTGTGTTCCCTCTCTTGCTGTCTCTCTCTGTCAGATAAATAAATAAAAAATCTTTAAAAAAAGCAATCAGTTTAATACACATATTACTAGAATAAAGGGGAAAAAAGCCACATGATCATCTCAAAAAATGCAGAAAACAGTATTGGACAAAATCCAATACCCTTTCATGATAATAGCAAGCTAGGGGAGAAAAACCATCTGCAAAATGCAAATGGAGCTTCCTTCACATGGAAGGAAATACTAGGAATGAGGGAAATGTTTCCTTTTCTTAAAAAAAAAAAAGTGTGAATTTCGTCAATCAGCTTGATTTTCTGACAACTGCTTGAAAAGAGCCACCTGATGGACATGAAAGCTTTTAAAGCTGCAAGGAATAGAAGGAACATTTTTGAAGCAGACCTATGTAGATTGCAAAGCATATCACAGTTATACAGGCATTGACTTTGAATTACTGTTTATTAACTATATCATTTTGGGGCATCTTAAGCTTTGTGAGACTCAGTTTCCTCATCTGTAGGATGATAACTGAAATTCTTATTCCCCAAGGTTGTTAGAAAATCAGGGTTAATATGTGTGAAGAGTGTAGCGTGGTGTCAGGCTGAGATTAGGCACTCCCTAATGATAATTTTACTGTTATTCATAGTTGAGGGGAGCAGGGTGGTAGGATGGGAAGAGGGGTCAGGTTGGCTACAGGGACACCAACTTAAGAAGTGATCTGGTTATGTACTCTAAGAAAATCCCTATCTCAAAGAGATATCTGCACCCCCATGTTTATTTCAACATTGTTCACAATAGCCAAGGTATGGAAACAACTTGAGTGTCAACTGAGGGATGAGTGGACAGAGAAAATGTGGTATATATATACAATGGAAGATTATTCATTGAGAAAAAGAAGGAAATCCTGCCATTTGTGACAACAGGGATGAACCTTGAGGACATTACGCTAAGTGAAATAAGTTAGAGAAAGACAAATACTGTATGATCTCGCTTGTATGTGGAATCTAAAAAAAAAAAAAAAACCCTGGGGTTGGGGTAATGAGATGTTGGTCAAGAGTTATAAGGTTCCAGTTATGAGGTGGGTGAGCTCTGGGGATCAAAAGTACACCATGGTGACTGAAGTTAACAATACTGTATTATATACTTGAAAGTTGCTGAGAGTAGATATTAAATGTTCTCACCATCACCACTACAAAAATAAAAAAAAAAAAAAAGATTATGTGAGGTGGAGGATGTGTCATCTAACCTTATTGAGGTAATCATTTTGGAATACATATGTGTATTAAATCATCACATTTGTACACCTTAAATTTATAGAATGTTGTGTCAATTCTATCTCAGTAAAGCTGTGGAAAAAAGGAGAAATGGAGTGGGACAGCACTCAAAAAAGAAGAAAGAACTAGAAGTTCTCTCTAGTTTATTCTATAACATCTTGCACAATCCCTAGGAAGCCATGAATCTGATTCTGGCTTCCACTTCCTTCACTTGTAAAATAGAGCAGGTGAATTAAGGATCTTTGGGATCTCTTCTAACTCTAAAGTTCAGTGACTACAAAGTGGTGATGGCACAGAAGGGAGGTAGGAGAATACCATGTGCAACCTTTTGAGTATTGTTGTAGACCTTGAATACAAGCTCTAGTTTACTTTCACCAAAGGTAACAAGAGGGAAGAACATCAACAGAATGACACACTTCTTTTTGGCTCTAAAATGCTTCCAGATTGTGTCTAATTTTAGACCACTTTCTGGAGGCCAAAGAGGTGCCTGTGGACAGCTTGACAATAAATCTTTCAGCACACATAACTCTTCTCCTTGTCATCTCAGTGCGAGGAACGTGAGCACTTCAAGCTTCCTCCTCCAGAGTCGTCAATCTGGCACCTGTCACCAGCATCTGATTCATTATAAAAATATTTAATTCTTCCAAGATGAATTGGCACAATATCCAAAGAGGGAATAAATGGCACAGGGGAGATAGAAAAGGCTCTTTGCAGGGAGGGCTTGTGATTGGCTCAGTATCCAATAAACATTTTTATTAGAGGGAAGCCAGACCCAATGGTTTCCTTCATCAATGTCACTAGCACCATTTTGGTCAAATTCAGCAGTAATTTTAACAACCATTGATTGTTCTAGCCTCATAGTCCTCAAAAATTGTCTTCTGTGGGAATCCTTATCTCCCCTGATCTTTGGTAGCCCCACACATTCAAAGTCTCAGTAACCTGTTCATTTTTAGGATTTCAAACTTAGGAGGCCTTTTTTCTAATCACAATCTTAAAAGAACCTGGACAGCTTCCCACACTCACAGGACAATGTTCAAAGTCCTTACTTTCAAAGAGTATTTGTCATTTGCCTTCAACTTATTTTCCTCTGCATCAAGACATTGCCATCACTCTGAACAAACCTGACTCCTGGCTGTATATTCACCTTGTTCTAGAATGTTCTTTCTTAATAGCTCTACTTCAGAGTTTCTCAATCTTACGACTACTGGCATTTGGGGCCAGATACTTCTTTACTGTGGAAAATGTCTATACTTTTTAGGATGTTTTTGTTTTTTCCTTTTTTTAAGATTTTAATTTTTAAAAATTTTTCATTATGTCCAGTTAACCAACATATAGTACCTCATAAGTTTTTGTTGTAGAATGTTTTTGCACCATCCCTGGCACAATCCAAATTATGACAAGCAAAAATGTACCCTGAAGTTAAAAGTGCCTCTGATTGAGAGCCTTTGCTCTACTTGAAAAATTTCTTTTTTTTTTTTTTTTAATTTTATGTACTTATTAATTTGGGGGGCAGAGGGAGAGGGAGAGAATCTCAAGCCTGAGAAACCCTGAGAAAATGGTGTATTTGGTGTGTTTGTGATGACAACTCAGGTGGAGAGTATAGACCCCCGTTATTTCTATTACATCTCAGAGAAATGTATTCAAGGTTCACCGACTTTCACATCCTGTTAAAACTTCAGTGCCTTTAGGTTTAAGGGACCTGTAACTGCATGATTTTGTAGTTCCAGGTGTATCCATTCCTAAGAATAACAATTTGGTCAATGATTCTGCTATTCATTGATTGATGTCAGCCAGCCTTGATGTCTGGGTTCTAGGCCTTGAACCACTTGCTGCACCATTGATGAGTCATTCTTAGCTTTGACTGAAATTTTCAATGTATGTGCTCTTAGAATTTTTTCCCCTGAACGTCCAACCATAGACCACAGAGTAGAATGCCTGGGATTTGAAACTAGATCTCTTTGACACATGAGTGATTAAGTTTTCTTTATTGATGCAGTGTGAATTAAAATGTGATAACCTTCACAGCAAGTGAAGAACAGAGATGGGGGCAGGCAGGTGAATTTCCTGAGACACGGATCAGATGTGGGTTTTGCAGAGATCTAGAAAAAGTTGCAATTGGGAGAAGCCATGCAAGGCAGCTCTTTCTTGAAACGAGACTCCCCAGAAAGCCATAAAGTATACATCTCTGAGCTGAGATAATGTATCAAATAGAAACATCCAGACTAGAAGTGTGGCAACCCAGATGTTATCTACCTTGGTAGGACCTTAGTCAAGTCACAGAATCACAAGATATCAGAGATAGAAGAGATTTAAACCATAAGTTATGAGCCTCTTATTTGTGGCGGTGTAAATATTGGTCCAAAGAATTACAATGTCTGGGTCAAAACGGTAAAGAGGCAGACTCAGGATTAGAACCAAAATGTGTTAACACTGCACTTGCAAATCAGTATTTCCTTTGATGTTTGCAATGTTCCCGATGTT
>NW_024424119.1:43869352-43943336 GCF_017311325.1 Ursus maritimus
GACATTCCTGCTATTACTGTAACATATAACACCATCTGTGTCCAAAGCGACTTACCCAATGTCCTTTAGTAAGTATCGGGGTTAAAAGAAACAGTGCTGGAATTTGTCTCCTTGTTACAAACTCAGATATTTTTTGATACCATCTATAAAATGAGAGCTGAAGACTAAGGGGTCTTCCTGTTCTAGTATTAGTACCCACTGCCTCTGCCTAAGGAACCTTCCTCAGAAACCATCTCGTGTACCGTAGAGGACTAATGTGAATTCAGTCTCCTGGGAAAGTCGGGGCAGATGCACTCTGAAGAAGGACTTTTTTTGGGAAGGCAGGGGATGGTCTAATAATAAGGGTACACTTTGAATCCAAATGTGCTAAGCCTTTTAGTCACATTATCACATTTAATTATCACAATCATCCCTTGATTAGATTTTGTCTTGCTTTACAAACGAAGGAACTGAGGCTCAGAGAGATGGCATGATCAGTCCAAGTTCACTCAGACGATAAGCAGAGATTCGAATACACATGGAGGAGGTGCCAAGTCTGCCCTCTCCCTCACGCTGCCTCTGGACTATTCCATTAAAAGTCGCAGAACAGGAGCATAGATAACCTGACTTATTGTCCTACTAAAATTAAGATTACGTTGGTACAATTATTTCCGCGGCCACTTGTCTACCTCTCGCCTGTCTGTCAGCCTCAGTGTCCTCAATTTTCTGCATGCCGCTGAAATTAGACTGAAGCCCCGTTCAGAGGACCGCACTCATGTTTCTTCTCTGGACTCAAAGTTTGTTTCTGCCAAATGGCGTCCAAAAGATTCCTTATCTCTATCCCAGAATCAGATGATAGGGGTTTGCCCTCTCATTAGAACATATGCCCACTGATGGCACCTGGACTTTTTAGTTACATATATTATAGGAGCTTTAGGGAAGGTGTGGGGAATATATTTATTTTGTAAAATCTAAAAGTAAGAGTTTGATGATAGTCTAATTGAAGGCACTTGTAGTGTGTTGGAAAACAGAAATGGTCTAGGAATGAACTGTATCCGGGTCCAAATACTGGAACATTTTTAAACTCAATTTTACTCATCTGTAAAAGACAGTGAGAGTCTCTTGTGGGATGGCAGAGGTGATCAAATAAAATAAATAGAAAGCACCTAGGATAATGCTAATGGGTATTTAATGTGTGTAAATTCACAAATGTTACGAACAAGTCAAACATATCAATTTAAACATTTTTGTTTTATGTGCCTCCTTTCCCCCAATCTGTAGCCTACATCCCATCCCTAAATGACCAAATTCTAAGAATTATTTGCAGTAGAGAAGCACTCCTGCTAGGCTCCGTGCATAGGGAACTCAATCACAGAGCTGCAGAGATGAGCTACAATGCCAAGGTTTTCTAAGGAAATAATCAGAGATGTACCCTTGTCTGATCATTACAGTGTTATTTCGGTATTAAAATAATCATTAAAACTGACAATCTACCAACAGAGAACTGTAAATTAAATTGTGAAATATCTACATAATCAAACCTTATACAGCCAATAAAAAGCATCATATAGAGAATGTTTGACAAACTTGTCTGATCATTGGCATCTCTTTGGGTGATTTATAAAAGCATAGGCCTGACCCTAGACTTACTGAATCCTGAGGAAAGAATGGATATATGTATTTGCATCAGGTTGCCAGCTGAGTTTTATGATGAGGCAAATATATGAGATTCTTTTACAGAAAATGCATTTTTAATGCAAAGAGAAAAAATGTGATCAAATCTTTCATTCTTTAACATTTTTATAAAAATAAAAATAAAAAATAATAATTAAAAAGTAACAGAAGCTCTTTCTGGCTGTGGAGATTATTTTGCAGAGTAAAGAGCAGAGAATTTAGTTTCAAAAGACCTGGTTAAAATGTATATTCTGGGGGCGCCTGGGTGGCACAGCGGTTAAGCGTCTGCCTTCGGCTCAGGGCGTGATCCCGGTGTTCTGGGATCGAGCCCCACATCAGGCTTCTCCACTAGGAGCCTGCTCCTTCCTCTCCCACTCCCCCTGCTTGTGTTCCCTCTCTCACTGGCTGTCTCTATCTCTGTCAAATAAATAAATAAAATCTTTAAAAAAAATGTATATTCTTAGGCAAGTACTGAAACCTGCTATGCCTTTGCCTTAAGTGTCCTCATCTTTAAAATGGGGAAAATATAGGGCACCTAGGTGGCTCAGTCAGTGGAGCATCTGACTTCAGTTCAGGTCATGATCCTGGGGTCCTGAGATCGAGCGCCATGTCGGGCTCCCTGCTCAGCAGGGAGTCTGCTTCTCCCTCTCTATGCTCTCTCTTGCTCTCTCTCAAGTAAATAAATAAAATCTTTAAAAAATAAGATAAAATAAAATGGGGAAAATAAAAGTACATATCTTATGTGTCATTGTGAGGACAAAATAATATAATAAATACAGGTGATTTAATACAGTGAATATTATTTATATTATTTTATATTATATTCTTTACTATTATTATGGTATAGTTACTATTATCAGGGGTACTTCCACTTTCAACCATGAGGAAATAAGGTGGTCTGAAATGACTCTCTCAGACTATGCAGCAGACAAGCACAAGAAACAACTAGCAGCAGAAACAGGACAGCAGGCAGCTGAGGTGCAACCCATCCACCTCACCCGGGGCTATCATCTGTAGCCTCCGTCCTTACACAGCCTCCTCGATTGCCTCCCTGCTTCCCTTCTTGACCTCTACTATCAATTTCCTCAACGCTGCCAGAGTGACCTTCCATAGTCACTTGACTGTTTAAATTTGTCAACGGTTCTCCATTGCAGTAAACAAATTTGGCCTTCCTAGACATTTCAGTCTTCATGACATGCGGCACATGGATCTCCCCTTCGAGTTGTGACCCTATGAGAACTGGAACTATGTCTCAGTCTCTGCTGTCTTTCTAAAATAACCTTCAGACAATGACGGAATGAATATTTGCAAGTCTTTCCTACCTTCCCTTCTGTAACTATCTGCTCCATCCCAATCCTAGAGCAGGATTTGAAGGTTATCTCTGCGTTCCAGGCTCCTAACGTTGGCTTTGTGTCCAGGAGACATCATTAAATGCTACCACCACTGAAGCTCCTCCGGGTCTCAGTTGTCCTGGGTGAAGCGCTGCTTCCTGATCCATGCATGGCAAAGTAATCTTCTCACATCATCTCTTGCCAATGCCCTGGAGAAAAATACCCCTGCTACCTCTCATCTGCCCAATGATAGTCTAGGTTCTGTCCTAGGAATCCAACCTCTTCATTTCTTTACAGCTCACTGGCCAAGATATTATGATTGGCATGCACTTAACCCAATGGGTGATGAAGTCTGCCTTAGCATCTCCTCAAACAGCACTGGACCTCCGGGGGGTTGGCCTGAGAATGTGTGAATGATTCTATTTCCGTGAAGCTTCATCTCTAATTACAGAGAGAGAGAGCTCTGATTCTCTCATTAATGAGGAAACACCAAGCCAGACTCTCCCAGAAGAAACAGACATATTAACAAAAGGGTTATAGTCCAAAATGGAGGGTATTGACACCTCAGCAGTAAAAAAAGACACCCAGAAGTGTGACAGACCCTGACAGAAGCCAAAGAGTCACCGATAAGGCATGAGAACAACATGTCACTGGTCCTAAGAGGTTTGAGCAAGCCCAGGGGAGATTGTCGGGCTCCAAAAGATTCCTAAAGTGGCGATTGATCAAAAGTCAAGTCCAGAATTCATAAGACTTGGAGAGATAGAGCTAGCTTGAGAGGACCAGAGAGAGCAGCAGGTGGAAAAGATCACAAAGACCTAGGTGAACTGACAGGCACTGAGATGGGCCTCGGATGAAGGAGCCCTGTTTAAATCTTCCACGTCTCCCCCTTTCCCTTAAGATAAAACCAACCACTATGCCATGATCTTCAGCATCTGCTCCAGAATCAGCGTCCTCTCAATTCTGCCCTACTGATGCCTATGCAGAGAGTACTAGAAGCTCTCCCAGCCTGAGGGCTTAGAACATTATGTTGCTTTCACTAGGGACACTCTTCTGTTCCTCTTGTCCTTCAGTGGAGTAATTCTCACTCATCTGTCAGGGCTCAACTTGTAAGTGACTTTCTTCTGGAAGCTTTACCTCACCCCTCCAGGCTGTGCTTGGTGCCTTTCTCCACCTCCATTTCCATCCCCACACTGTGGGAAAGGCAGTGAAAAACAGTGACGGGTTCTAAGAAATGGTGCCAGCACCATTTCTGGGAGAAATGAGAAGCAGGGTAGGGGGTAGTAGGAGTTCAGGAGAAGCTTTAGGTCAGGAGAATCTAGGAATATCGATGTGAGAATGGAAGAGCCTTAGAGTAGAGGTTGGAGAAACCAACATGAGGAGAAGGAAACCAAACACAGAGGACACATGGAGAAAAGTGTAGGGAGATACCATCAAAGACGTGTCCCAAGGAGAGTAGAGCAGGTCATGACTGCCATTGAAAAGGAAGATGGGCACTTCTGGGAGTGTGTGTGTGTATGTGTGTGTAAAGGGTGGTGAAGGGTCTCTGGATTTATAAAGAAAGCACCTATGCCATTCCTTCAGAATTCCAAATCCTCCCAATCTTGTTTCCTCAGCCTGGTAGAAGCTCCTCTCCACATTCTGCGGTGAGCTTTTATGGACTGTAGGGTATTGACCCCAGAGCTCCAAGCCTGGAGAAATCCCAGAGAGGAGAAAGTATCTTTGTTGATAATTCTGAAAAATTCTGCTCTCATTACCTTGGCTTGGGTCATGTGCTTATCTTTGAACTAATCACAGTGACCAGGATGACAGGACCTAGGAAGTCTCTAACTGACCTAGCATGCACCATGGTGCCCTCTGAGCTTTGACTGGGGAGTGAGAGGGGATGTTTGGCTTCCACTTCCAAGTAACATGTCCAACATTACACTATACGCCTTCCCACAATTCTGGCACCACTAATTTCTTGTGCCTTTGGATGCTTCTAGGCTCACAAAGGTCCATGTGAGAATTCAGAACTTAAAATTTAAGTCAGAAAGAGCCTTGGGCAGCTCTGAGAAAGACCTGAGTAAGTGTAAACCAATAACTAATAAATGTTCTCCTTCCTGTGCCATCTTCTGCACTAATAAACAGTCTCTTCTGGTCTGTCCATCCCTTCAGGGTCTGGGTGAATTTGATTTTTATTAACTTTGTTTTCCTTCCATAATTCTCCTCCCATTCAGAGCCAGGAAAATTACAGGCAGGTAGCCAAGTGCCAGAACAGCCTTAGGGAGACCTGCTGATTGAAGGGACATTTTCAGGTCTCACAGCTGGACTTGGCCACCTGGAGTGTGGGGTGACCTTGGGCAAGTGACTTAAATCTGTCTGGGCTTCCCTGTTCTCTGCTTTTGAAGAAGAATGAATCCATTTGTGCCTTCTTCCCTTCACGTAGAGTCAGAGGGCGAGAGAACTCTTAGATGCAGGAAGTCTGGTTCTATGCCAGATGGATGATTTGTGTCCTCTTAAATGACTGTTGTTTTCACCTGCACTCACCCAGTGCCCCGATTCTCCCCTGCTCCCGCCCTCCTCTAAAATGAGCTGCTGGTTTGGTTCGTGAAAAATTTAGTGAAATAGACTCTCTTTGGACTTATATGTGGGTGGGGGGTAGGAGGGTAGGAGAAAATTGGTGAAAACAGAAAAGAAAAGGGAAACAAAATAAAGTCTTTGGGAAATATAAAAGCTCCCCTTCCGGCTGCAGGTTCAATCCTGGCACCAACCAGAGAGTTCGTTTATTTATTTATTGTCCAGAACTGCTAAGAGGATATTACTATGATCGGATCGTTACCCGCTCCATGCATTCTCTGCTTAAAGGGCCAAATTAACAGAGATAAGGCCGACCTGAGGCAGCCTCAGGAAACTTTCTGGATATTCTACAACTTGAATAATTTATCCCTAGATTACTGGAAACAACTTGGGTTTAAAATTTAAAAACTTAGTGGCTGCCACCTAAAAAGTAATTATGAACTAATTCATTCAACAGACATTTACCAAGGAATCAGATGAAGTCATTTCCTCATTTAACAAATGCATATGCACTGAGGGCACTCCTCTAGTCCATGGGAACACAGTCAGGAGCAAAACAAAGAGGATGTCATCGCTCATGGTGCTTGAATTCCAGTGGAAGGAGGTTAGTGTGAACATCGAACAGGTAAACCAACGGGGTAATTTCAGAGCATGGTTAGTGATCTACAGAAAATAAAAGAGGTGGGAAGTGACTGGAAATGGAGCTGGTTTAGACATGGTGGCCTGCTGGCACCTTCTGAATGATACGGTGTCTGAATGGAGAATGAAAACTAAGGCACAAGCTCAGAGTTGGGTGAGTGGAACCAAAAACTCCTAAGTCATCTCACCGACCAGTCAATCTCTATCATTAAACAAATATTCTCTCCTTGCCTGTTCATCTCTCTAGAGCCTGGGTGAATTACATTTTTATTAACTTTTTTATTTCATATCTAGCCTAGTATTCAGAGCTGGATCAGCATCTATTGGGTTTTGTGAAAGTTGTGGGCACAGCTTTCCAGGCAGGGAGCATACCAAAGATGGCAAGAAGGTTACTCTGGGGAATAAGGTGAAGCTTAGTGTATGAAGGTGAGGGTGACGGCGGAAGAGCCTGGAAGACTTTGTGCAGGGCCCGGGGCCTGAAACGCTGGTGGGGAGTTTGGGTCTTATTTTAAGTTTGAAAAGTTTTGCGTAGGAGAGTAGCAAAAGCTGACTTACAAGCAGATGGGCTAGTGTGTAGACACTGACTGCAAGATGACAAGGGTGGGAGTCTCTCACCTTACAAAGTCATGGTCTCACAGGAGAGATAAACGTCTGAACAGAGGACCATGCTTCAGGGGGATGATTCAAAATATGCTGAATGCCATTTTCCAGAACACAAAACGGGGGGTGCACAATCCTCTGTATTTACTGATAATTGGACAATGTAAGGAGTGAAAACTTGAGTGAAATACCTGGGTAGAGTATACATAAACTGAGGTGAGTGACACAGAGGTAGGCATGATTAATTCTGCCTGGGGATGAACAGCAGAGTCCTAACAGAGGACATCCCCACTTCATCCTAAATAATGAATGGGAGTTTGCCAATTAGATGGGGAAGGATGGGATTTTCAGAGATGACAATGCTAACGAAGACCCAGAAACATGGAAATTCAGAAAATTAAGGAAAAGGTGACCTGAAGACTCTTTCTAGAGGATTCAGTGAATAGGAGAATGGCTGGAGGGGATTCTGGAAGACTAAGCTCAGGTCACTTTGTAATAGGCCTGTTTGTCATTCTAAGGGTTCTGGATCTTATTTGAAGGCACCAGGTTGCTGTTGAAGATTTTTGAACTGAGGAATAACAGGGTACCTACTGTGTTTTTGAAGGATTAACCTGCTGGCTCTGGGGAGGCTAGATTCAGGGGGAATCTCAGTAGAGAAGGGGAGCCCACTTAGAAGACTATAGCCATAGCTCAAAAGAGAGGTAAGGACACCATGAACTAGGACATAGCAATGGAATCTAGCAGGAGAGAGAGAATGCACAAAATTTCATCCTGTCCAAATGCCATAGGTTAATATCCAGTAACATAATTACTTACCAGTGAGTAAGAACGGTGACAAGACAGTAATTTTCTGGCCTGAAGGGCCTCTGCTCTTGACAAGTGTCCAGGTTATTGGGTATATGATGCCCAAATGTGACCATTTCTCACATGGTAGATAAATCATCATCTCAAACCAGGAGCATGCTTGAATATCAAAGTGCCTGACCTACTTTTAGTAATAACCAATCTTTTTTTTTTTTTCTTTTCTTAGGATTGGATTCTCTATTTCCACTTACTGAATGGTCACTGAGGTCAGCGCTCTGTGGGAACATCATGCATTTGTACATGGTTTTATGGTTTGTAAAATGCTTTCATGACCATATCCTCAACCATCACAAGAGTCTGGCAAGGTAAGGAAAGGGAGAACCACCACGCTCATCTCATACACAATGAAACTAAAGCTCCAAGAAAATAAGATATTTGAATAAAATTATACAACCACTTCACAGTAGAGCATTCCAGTTCAGTATTCCAGCCCAATTCCAAACCATCCACTACATTCTACAGACTTTAACATAACTAGTAGGGGGTGAACTTGACCCCTAATAGCAGTAGACACATGCATTCACTTCCTCCTTTCCTGCTCCTGACAGATATCATAGACCCAACTCAACACTGTTTCCTACTGACCTTGGACTTTTCCTGAGCTGTGCTAACATGGAGCTCCTGGCAGCCACTGACAATTGATTAGGATTACGTTTAAAATAAAACCCATTTTCCATACTGGATCATAAGATCTGTAAAATCCATCCCAGTTTTAAGTTTTATGATTTTATATTTAATGGTGATGATTCTAGGAACTCGATTTAATCCCACGAAAATCTGCTGGAAGCCTGTCCTGTCTAGGTACCCTCTATTCATCATACGAGTAAAACGTGTTTTCGAGTTTTGCGCTCACAGTCTGGTGGAGGTCATCGCCAGAGACACAAGTTACTGAGGTCTAGTTTCAATGCATAAAAAAAATGTTATAGAGAACAGAAGAGGCAGAAGCTAATGTTTGTTGGGGATAAAGATGGTTCTAGGTAAAAACAGACCTGGGATTCCTGTGGCTAATGTGGCATCTGAGCAGAGCTTCAAGTAGAGGGGCTAAAGGGGACCCTTTCAGCATTGACAACCATTGAAGAAAAGGCAGCAAGGCATAGAGTGGGTGTTGCAGACTGGCAGCTTTCTGAGTGTGGCCTTCTGCTCTGGATCCCATGGTGGCTGGAGAGATGCTAAATAGAAAAATAATTCATGTATTGATCGAGTAATTTTTAAAAATCCCAAGGCAAACAAAGGAGATAATGTTCATCTCTTGGAAGCTTGCCATTCAAAGGGAGAGCGGAAAAATGTTTTGCGTTTCAGAACATTTTGATCTTAACTACAACTTGGAGAAGTCCTCCTCCCAAGATCTCAGGTTCAAAAGCTGGAAAATAGACTTATCTTAATTGCCAACTCTCATTAATCTGGAGCAGTGCTGAGGAGATGTTTCAAGACACAAGTGGCTGGACGGGTTCGCAGGGGCCGCCACGGGTGGGTGCTGGGAGCGTGGCAGCCCCCGTGCCAGGTATGTGTCCTACCCCAACAAGTCCACCTCCATGTCCCTGTGAACTGTAGACTTCTGTGATTCCCACCACAGCCTCAGCGCTGTAGCTTAACCTCGAAAGACAGCAGGGTGATGAAGTGAGATAATTTATTCCACTTCAAGAGGAAGAGAAGCACGTACCATATTGGCAAGAGGGAAGGAAAACTCCTGGCTACTTGCTTTTATTTTGAGATACATTTTGAAAAATTCTTGTCTCAGCATCCTCAGTCCCTGGCTATCAGCCACGGTAAAATCAGTTCCTTCTGGTCCATTACAAATTAAATAATCATAACTGTATTCATCAGGAAAACATACACAGAAGGGATGCATAAGCCAGCAATTAGTATTAAGGCTTCAAGCCTTTCCTTGACTAACTCCAAGGGCCTCATGGTGACTATTTCACTCGAGCCCATGAGTATCCAAGCTCCTGGCTCTGTGCTTCCAGGGTAATGATTCCTCAAGTGGTTGCACTGGGAGTAGTCATCTGCCTAGCCTCGTTCCTGGCTTCTACTAGAATGTCTGATAATATTTGTGGAAGGAAGAGTGCCATAGGCCACTGTACTGAACAACTTATTAAGCACATAGAATGTTGCTGGGCCATTGCTAGGCACAGGAAGAGGTCTCACTGAACACAGCACACACTTCCCTGCATTCTGTGCCTCTCTGAAAATAAGAGGTTGGGCCGGACCATGTCCAACAATGTATGAGATAGAATGTGACCAACGACAGAATTCCGTTTGGGTTTCTGGTGATAGGAGCAGGGTGATCCTTCAGGTGATACCCATTTGGATTACAGATTGAGAGAGGCTTCTGGAGTCAGGCTGAGCGTCTGTGGCTAATGCTGCCAGCAGGTGTCCACTGTTTCTGTCTGCCTGGCAGTGCTTTTCCTGGGCTGTCTTCACCACATCTCAAACACAGGCCTCCCCTTCTGTCTGGAGCCTGATTCCTTTGGGTGGGTAATATCACTTGCCCTTGAAGAAGTGTCCTCTGAAAAGACCACCACAGCCTCCATTTAATGACACCAGCTCTGGACACATATTGTTTGCAGCATGCTTGTGCCGGGGGATAGAAAATCCAAATGTGAGCTCTGAGTGGCGCTGCGTACTGTTGTCCATGCACACTGATTCTGTGGTCCTTTTGCTTTTGTGTACTACGATTTGTTTTTCTTCCATCTAATATTTTCTCCTGGATATTTATTAAGTGCCTCATTGGTGGAACCAAGCTCTCTGCCTTGGGGTCAATGGGGAAAGATCAAAACTATGGAGCGTCTTTTTTCTCTTTGTATACTCACAGCACCCCTGGTTACACGTAGGTTTGTTTAAACCTTCCCCATCATCTGTCTGAAGGGGGGCTCAGTGATTAGGTTGAGTTAATCCTCTCTATGCAGTTGGGAAAGGTTAGGCTGAGAGAGAGAAGGTGACATGCCCAAGGACACGTGGCTCGTACAGGCACAATCTATTTCTGATTCCTAGTCTGGGCTTCTTAGATAGATTCCCAGCTCATCACTGCACTGGGAAGAATAAGGAAGGGGTCAGCAGGTAAGTGAAGGCAGGCAGCTAAGGAATTAGTGAGTCATTTATTTGCAGTATTTTCTCCTCCCTTCAATATGCATTTAAAGACTTCCTACTATTTGCAAAGTGTGAAAAAACTGCAGTCACTGCCATCTGCCAGTTCACTTCCTGGTAGGGGACAGAGACACGCGCACATTTAATTTCCATACCGTTTAGAGTGTTGGTAAATGCCACAAATACAACAAATGGCACATGTCTGAAGGTCGGAGAGAGTAATTGTTCTTGGACCGATGGGCATATGTGTTGTAGCACAGTGTTGTATTGGAGCAGCTTGTGGGGAAAGGCATTCTATGAAAAGGGACTAATGGATGGAAAGATGTGTGGAAGACATCCAAATGTCCTTTGCAGAACATGCCAGCACTCCTTATAGGAACAAGAAGGTACCCCACTTAGCATCTATTGGAGGTCAGCCCCGATCCTACTCCATGCGGCCAAGGCCTAAGGGCGGTCATTGGTTTTTGCGGCTTAAGTGGGTGCAGTTCTAGCTTTGACCACACGATGGCAGTGCAGGGCTACAAAAGGGTTGAGCAACGTCCGGAGTACTTTTGAAGGGTATGTTTGCAAAATATGCCAGGAAAGAAGGGTGCCCCAGAGCAGAAGCCAGAGCTGCGGGGACGAGCTTCTAGGGGAGGACAGTAGCCTTTAAAGCTGGGAAGGCAGGTACTTTCCTTCTAAATCTCTGGTCTGTTCAGAATTCTCTGGAGACAATTTAGATGTTTTCTGAGACGCAGCCCATGAAGAAAGCCCCTTTTGAGTTATACCCATTTTTTAAAATAAAAGGACTTACAATGCCCTATTCCCCAGTTTCCCTAAAGGAAATTCTCCTCTGTGGGGACTGTGCCAATGGTGGTTGAGGAGCAGTGGCTTCTTGCCTGCCACCTTGGTTGAAGAAAATGAGAGGTAATGGTGGGAAATGAAATAAATGTCACCAGAGCCCCTAAGAGAATATACAGTGAGGGAAAGGAGGCGTGAGACTTGTGTGTGTGTGTGTGTGTGTGTGGTTGTGAGTGTGGTTGTGTGTGTGAAACTTCGTGTGATTGTGTGTGGGGTTGTGAATGTGATCGTGTGTGGATGTGTGTGTGGTTGTGATTATGGTTGTGTGTGTGAGACTGTGAGTGTGACTGTGTGTGAGGTTGTGAATGTGTAGCTGTGTGTGTGAGGTTGTGTGTGTGGTTGTGTGAGGTCTGTGGGGTTGTGAATGTGGTCGTGTGTGTGGATATGTGTGTGTGCATGTGCGCGTGTAGCGGAGGTGACAGTAATAAAAGTGGTGATGGTGGCATGGATGTCTTTTTTGGCTGTGGGGGGTACAAGACAGAGAACAGGGAAGAGAATGGGAGGGGAGTGAGAGGCGGGAGGGTACCTGAATTCCCAAAGATTCCCAGGGTTAGGGACATGATTTGATTGGAGTCTCTGGCAGAGTGTTTCAAATTAGATTTTTTTTAACCCCTGTTCTTCTCTGACCCCTTCATTTCCACCTCTCCCCCACATATTCTCTGTGTGTCTGTCTTGCTCTTCCTCTGTTTTAATAGCCAACCCTCCCCCCCCCACCTTTCTACTTCCATCATCCTTAGTTTCCACCCTTTTTTCTGGTACTCTCAAAGAGAAACTTGCTGGGGGAGAAGGGATTAGGGTCAGAAGCTGCAGTCCTCCCAGAAGAGGAAGGAATGCAGGTAGGAGAATCCTTGCCCATGGTGTGTTGCCAGCGAGGAGAGCAGTGTTGGAGAACAGGAATAGCCCGCCCCAAGTCAAGCAGGCTGCAGTCCAGGAAGAAGCCCGTGTCCCAGCTACAGAAGACAGAGACCCGGACGATGCCCAGGAGACTGGAGTGGGGAGAGCTGATGAGATGAGGCATTTGTGTGTGTGGAAATTGTAGCTCTTCTTTAAAAAGGCAGAACCTCTCAATTTTTCAGTCACAATCAATTTCCAGAAATCATTCATTTCTAAACATTGCCAGTCAAATCCCCCATTCCTTTCTGCTCTTAGAATTTGAATGAAATTGATTTGTGTTTTTAATTTTAAAGAAAAAATGTCCCTCTGGCTTGGAAATTCCAGTTATGGGTTTTCTCTTCCTTCCCTTTCTTCCCCACTCCCTCTCCTCTCCTCCGTCATCTACACCAAGGTGGGTCCCAAGGGTGGGGAGACAAGGCAATTGTTTTAATTTGCTTCTTTGTCTACTATTGATGATTCAACATAAGAGACATTTTTTTTCCAGAAGTTGATATTCATAAAGACCATTTTCAAAGAGATACAAGTAAGAGAGGTTGCGTGGGCAGAATTCAAGAGAGAATGCATTGTGCCTTTTCTTTTTTTTTTTTTATCATTATTATTTACTAACCTTTTATGCAAGGACTGTGGTGGAAGATTGACAAAACAACTCTTATCCCATAATCAGTTATAGCTGGAAGACAATAAATAGCTATTCAATGTTTCTTTCGTGTTCTGGGGAAGAAGGATGTATTGACTGTCTTTAAAGCTGAGGGCCTTTACATAGACCCTAGGTGGGCAGTCATAATTGGCATTTTTAATCCAGTAATCTCTACGAGCTTGGCGTAAATAAAGATACCAACCATAATGAGGAAAACAATAATTTGCTTTGGTGTTAGCTGTTAGAGTTTATAAAACAATGGTATGTACGTTGTGAAACTAAATTCTTTCAATGACTCTGTAAAGTAGTTGTTATGCCCATTTTACTGATGAAACAACTGAGGCTCAGAGAGCCTTGAACCTGTATTCCTCCCACTACATGCATGAAGATCAAGGGGCAGCCTAAAGTATTCTCTTCCCACAGACCTGAAGACTATAGCTTAGTGAAACAGAACACCTTCAATCAGGTTAAATAGTTACAAAGTGTTAAAATAGATACAAATTGCCTGCACACTCTACAGTAAGCTGACCCAGAGTGCAGGTTTCTTTTTTTAATTATTGTAAGAACACTTAACATGAGATCTACCCTCTTAACACATTTTAAGTGTACAATATAGTATTGTTAACTACAGGCACAATATTGTATCGCAGATCCCTAGAACTTACTAATCTTACATAACTGAAACTTTATACCCTTTGAATAGCAGCTCCCCATTTCTCGCAGCCCCTGGAAACCACCTTTCTATTCTCGGCTTCCTTGTGTTTGACAACTTAGATACCTCATGTAATTAGAATCACAGAATATTTGTTCTTCGGTGACTGGCTTATTTCACCTAGCATAGTGTCTTCAAGGTTCATCCATGTTGCTGAACACTGAAGAATTTCCTTCCTTCAAAGGCCTCAAAAAATTAAAAATGGAACCACCATATGATCCATCCATCCCACTTCTGGGTATTTATCCAAAATAATTGAAATCAGGATCTCAAAGAGATATCTGTGCCCCCACATTCATTGTAGCATTATCACAGTAGCCAAGATATGGAAATAAATTAAATGTCCATTGACAGATGAATGGATAAAGAAAATGAGGTATATGCATACAACAGAATAGTACTCATCCTTAAGACATAAAGAGAGAGAATTCCTTTTGAAGCATACCTTCTTCCAAGTTCTGACTTCACCATATTAAATCAGAGGACTTGGACATATTAATTGACTTCTCTGAACCTTATTTCTTTATCTATAGAATGGGAATAATGGCATCTGTCTCCTAAGAATTTTAAGTGAAATTGCACATGTAAAGGGGTTAGTATTCCTTTCATATATATATAGTTGTTACTATGCCAGCTAGGACCCATGTGGACCATCAATTCCTAGGTTCCCTTGGAGCCATTATCAAACACGGGTGAGAGAGAGATGGCATATTTATTTATTACTATATAACAAACTGCCTCAAAACATAGAGCTAAAAATGACAATACCTCACACAATTTCTGTGGATCAGAATTTCAGCAGCGGCTTACGAAGGTGGTTCTGGCTCATGGTCTCTTAGAAGCTGGCAGTCAAGATGTTGGCCCGGGCTGCTGTCATCTGAAGGCTTGACTGGGGCTGGAGGGTCTCATTCCAAGATGGCTCAATCAGCAGACTGAAGGTGACTGTTGCAGGGAGCGTTGATTCCTAGCCCTGTGGATCACCCCATAGAGCTTCTGCACCTCCTCACAGCTGCCATCCCCTAGACAGTGATCCCATGATACACAAGAGCAAAGTCGAGACTGCAGTGTCATTTATGCCCCAGAAGCCACACTTTGCTATTTCTGCAAAATTATTTTCTACTATCATGGATTATCCAATATGGAAGCAGTATATGACGGCTGGTAGATAGAATCTTCTGAGGCTATCTTAAAAACTGGCTGCCACACAGCGCCTTCCTACAGTCTCAGGATGAGTAGTTTTGTACCTGGAATTGTTTTGGGAAGTGCTTGTAGTTAGGTGGCCATGATGAGATGGTTGTTGGCAAACATGCCCTCAGAAACCAGAAGGTCACCTTCAGAAAGCACTGCACAGGCTAGATGTAGTAGAGAAGCGTCACAGACCGGGACAGTGAGGCCCAGAGAGTTTAAGTGACCTGCTGGTCTCCCAGTTTCTAATCTGGCTTCCTTCCATGCCTTACCATGGGAACCTGGACATTCTGATCCCTGCACCCCAGCCTGCCACAAAACAAGGATCTAGCTCCAACTGTTCAAGGCCATGCTTCCCTGCCTCAGTTGATCCGATGAAACATTAGGTGTGTGTTGAATTTAAAGATTTCAGGGTTCCCCTGGGAGAGATTTTGACTCGAGAGGCTTGGCATGGAGGCTGGGAATCTGTTTTTAACAATCATCCCAGGTGATTCTTAATATCAAGTTTGGAAAGGCCGAAGGCACTTCAGTCAAGAGCAGATGGGATTAGGAGACCTGAATCCCTCCCCTGTCACACCACGTGTGCTCTGAAATTGTTCACAACCCTGGATCTTTGGACACACAGCCTTTGCTAGCCTCACACATCCTCCAGTTTCTGACTCCTCTGCTCTTGTCTTGCGGATGTGCATTTCTGGGCTCCTAAAGCCACTCTCCTGCACTGCCGGCATTAACAACCCACAAAAACACACATAGAACGTTTGTGTGTTTTGTCTGTTCGGATAGGCAGGGGGTTCCCTGGGCGTTTGGAGATAATTTTTTGGTTAAATTATATATATCTTTTTTTTTTTTTCCCTTTCATGTTTGAAAAAACAAATTGGCTTCTTTACATTTGCTTCCTCTGTCTTGCTCCTCATTTCCTGCTGTGGAGACAAATCTCCTGCTTTTTTTGTTTTCTTTTAAGTCCCCAACACATTCTTAATCACTCTGCTTGTAAACCAATATTTTCAGCCCAAATATTGCATAAAGGAGAGAAGTGAGTGGGTGGGGGGAACAGAGGGTCCTTTGTTTAACCACAGAATATTTCCCTGGATTTCCACTGTTCAAGAGTGACCTCTTGGTTGCTAAAATGAGCACATCCATTCTGCAGAAAAATTATGAGGTTTGGTTCTGGTCTATCATGTCTATGCTGTTATATGTATCGAGCCCCTACTCTCTCTCTATATATATATTTTTAAGATTTATTTGTCAGAGAGAGAAGGAGAGCACAAGAAGGGGGAGTGACAGGCAGAGCAGGCAGAGGGAGAAGCAGGCTCCCCGCTGAGCAAGGAGCCTGATGCAGGACTCGATCCCAGGACCCCGGGATCATGACCTGAGCTGAAGGCAGATGCTTAACTGACTGAGTCATGCAGGCACCCCTACTTTCTAAAAAAGTAAGCAGATAAAGCCAATGTAGATTCAACCGTCATCTAATCTAGAAGGAGGAGGGAAGAGGGACTTTTTCTGTGCAAGGTAGGATGTGAATAGTCTTAGGAGAAGTAAACAGAAATGGACGCTCCAAGGAGAGGAGAACATTCCAGGGGACAATCCTAGAAGGTACTGAACACAGAAGTTAAGGGCATGAGATTCTGGGGTCATATCCTTGGGTTCAAATCCCAGCTCTGCCTTCTATTAGCTGTTTGATTTGGGGCAAGTCATTAACCTCCCTGGGCCTCAGTTGCCTCATCTGTGAAATGGGGATAATACTTACGTTCGTCTTAGGGTTGGTATGAGAATTCAGGGAGTTCATGCAAATAAAGCAGCAAATCAGTTTCTAGTATGTAGCATGGGCTCAAAAAAATGTCAACTCTTCTTGAGCTGAGCCTTAAAGGATGGGTGAGATTGGGTGTGTATAGGTGGAGGTGGGCAGGGAGATCATTCTAGATTAAGGCAATAATAAGAGAAAAACCAAGTTTTGGGGGAATTGCCGGGCATTTATAGGATGAGGGGAATTGCCTTTAGTGGAAGCAAAGGGGGAGTGAGGAGTAGAGGAAGATGGGCTGGAAGGATGTGCCAAAATCACATTTTCCTCTTCTTGATGGCTTGCTTATTACTTCACTGATGACACCAGTGCAGAAACATCTTAAAGGTTGAGTTCTGGTGGGGAGTATAGAGTGGTAAGTGCAATCACTGTAACTTTTCTTTTGGGAAGAAACAGTTATACTAAGATAGTGATGACTTACAGTCTTCTCTTTCACTTTGCTAAGTAGTTCATCTCAACAGCTGTTTCTGGTAAAATGCCCTCCAGCTTGATAACAGAAATAGTCCACAACTACAAGGCATTGTTACTGTAACCCCAGCAGCCTTGTGACAGCCTTTGGTAAGATTTCACAAGATTTAACTATGGTAGGGTGTTGTCCTTGTTTGAAGGCCAGCTAATTCTTTCTTTCCCTCCTCTTTTAGTTACAAAGAGATGATCTCTTTGTTATGGCACAGCTCATATACAGAGATAGTTTATCAAGCCTGTCTTTTTCCCAAATTGAGTACAGTTCATTTCATGCAAATGGTCACTGATCTCAGCCTACAGAGGGAGGGTTTTACAAAGACCCCTTTGCCCAGTTGGGCCTGTGAACTTGAGGAATTTCTTTTTGAGATGCAAGGCATGGAAGTTGGAAAAGAGAGCCAACGGCTGAGAACAACTGAAAATAAGATATATTCCGTCTGGGAAAAGACAGAGAAGCAATGCCTGGTAGGATAGAGGTATCAGGAAAAAAACAAACTGGAAAAACAATTAATTCTGGTAAAGATGTTTTAGGGTGGATTGCTGTGGAACAACAACAAAAAATATATTAACACTCGACTTTGACTTCTCAGGGAAAGCTAAAGTAAAGTCTTAAAAAAGAAAAAAAAACCAAGCAATGTTGGGTGTGATTGAATAGCTGAACTAAACACACAGCAGGACCCAAGGGCTGGCCCTGCATGGGTGAGAGGGCGGGTCTGCCTCTAGTGTCAAAAATAGTGGCTTCTTTTATACAAACAACAACCCCAGGAGCAGATGTCAGTTCTCCCCTGTATGAGATGAGGAAATTGGGGATTGGAGGTTTAAAGTGACTTGACTGGGATCACAGAGCTGATAAATCACAGAGTGAGGGCTCTGTCTCTGGACTGTAGGATGCTTCAGTCTGTGCCTTAAAGTCCGCATAACTCTTATCCCCTGATACAGGGCCCTCACCCCGTCTATCTTTGTATCCTCTGAGCTGAGTACAAAGCCTGGCACAGAGTGGATTTTCAGTGCTTGTTTATCGAGTTAATGTTTCAAGGACTCCCTTGTGTCCTGTGTGTGGCATACAGGTGGGCTGGTTAAATGGAGAAGACAGATACTTAATAAGCACCAACTCTTTTTGGTAGAGTGTTGGAGGACACTGGTGCTGAAGAGGATACACGATTGCGAGTGAGTGGTTCCCCTTCAAGGTGTTGGCAATGGCTTTCGCAAGCAGCTGGAGGGGGCCATGGTAATGGGGTCCAACCATTTGCTTTTAAAGCTCTTTAGGAGATGGAGTGTGCAGGTGGTGCCAGTTGCCAGACTCTCTAATATACTGGCCCAGAGTAGAGTAAGTCATGGCTATACCTTCCAAGTAACAGGCTATCCTCACAAGCTGTGCACCTAATTAGACTCTGATAATCTGTATAAATTAGCATTTGCTAGTGATAAATATCACACACTGAGCCTTAAATAATACATTAGACTTAATTGAATAAATGCATATATTATGGCCTTCTAATGCATATTTGCCATAATGAGTTATCTTTCATGCACAAACAAACAGCAATTCTGATTAATCAGGTGGGTTAATTGTGCTATTAAAACTTCAGGTCCCCTGAGAAAGGTCTCAGTGTTGGTCAGGTGATGAGAAAAAAAATATTTTCCTTCACTATTTGGATAAGTTCCCTATCTTTTGGAATCTCCCTATCTTTGAACCCTTAGGTTTTTGCACTGATATCAAGTTCTATACCCCTTTCCCACTCCTAAAATTTGGATTTGAGCTTCAAATCTGCTATTTTATAACTCTGTGACCTTGGGCAAGTCACTTGAATTTCATATGCCCAGTTGTGCCCATCAGTACAGAGGGCAATAATAGCACTCCTTTTACCAATTTGGGAGAATTAGATGCATTACATGTAAAGCAACTAATCCAGTCCTATGCACATAGAAGGCAATTGGTAAATGGAAGCTATTATCTTTATGAAACATGAAATACCTTGCCATCTATTATCTCATTCAATCATGTTAATAAATATATGAAGAAGGCAGAGCAGATATCATTATGTCCAATTTTTAAAATGAAAGAAACCACCCCAGAGATTAAATGACTTATTTGTTTATCCTTTCAACAAATATTTTTTGATCAACAATATTTTGATCAAATATTTTTTGATCATGCCAAGAGATGTAAATATAAAGATAAAAAATACAAAGATTCCCCTGTCCCTTGTCTTAGTGGAGGGGGGAAGAGAAGACGACAAGACGTTACAAATAATTATAATATTGCATAATGAAAGTGTACACAAAATGCAGTGGCAGAATCTGGGAAGTAGCACCCAAGTCATTCTCTGAAAGCCAAGGAAGTTCTCAAAGACATGACCAGAGTTGAGTGGAAATGTGTTAAGAGTAAGAGCTTGATGGTTGCTTGGGATTGGACTATGCTTTCCAGGAAGAGGGAGCAGTCTTATTGGGGGGTTGGAACTGAGAAGCTAAGCCAAGCTGGGGTAATTACAAGAGACTCAGCGTATCTAGAATATTTCTCACCCTCAGTGCTCCTGCATCTGGGTTAGTGGTAGGGATGGTCCTCTGGGGACTGTCCTCTGTATTGTAGGATGTTTAGCCAAATCCTTGACCTCTATTTATCAGATACCAGGAACATTCCCTTCTCTCCCACCAGTTGTGACAATCAAAAGTGTTGCCACACATTGTCCAATGTCCCTGGGGGCAAAGATCTTCCCCAGCTGAGAACCACAGCTTTAGAATTCAGATGAAAAATGAGGCCGACCTGACAGCCAGATCACAGTAAGCTTCTTCTGTCTTACTAAAGTAATTTCTATTTTTTTAGGTGATTGTGAATGATCTTTAATAAGCACATGGGGATATCCTCTTATTATAATATACACAGAAGGCACATTTTCTCACTTTACCTGCCTATAAATTCATTAACAGCAATAATTCAGGTTGCACTAGCTTCTGCCACCAATTGCTGACAGAGAATCTGCAAATACCTCCCCTCCTACAAAACCTCTTCTTCTCTCTTTCCCTATTAAGTGTTTTGTGTTGTGTGTGTGTGTGTGTGTGTGTGTGTGTGTATGTGTATGTGTACGTGTGTGTGTTGAGTCCCTGGAAATTTCTCACATATGCTCATGGACACATTTTCCGCAGCTTCCCTGGCTCTGTTAAGAACTGCTGCTCTCTGGACAGCAGAATTCCACACAGAAGGCCAAAAAGTCATCGCAGGTGTAACACATACAAAACCGTGACCTTCACAGGCCAGTCTTAGAGCATCATAGCAGGCAACATGGTCCAGCCCCCCAAACACATTTTCAGTGTACATTCATCTTCTTTTCTTGCAATCAAGCCTCATGATAGCAATGCCATGTGGAGACCACAGCCGCGCTCATTAAACCCCTTTTCCTTCTAGCCACACCCTCACATCCCATCGGTTTCCTGGCACCATTTCCTAAACACAAAACAAAACAAACCAGAAACCTTCTCGATCCCATTTCTGCGCAGCCTTGCTTTGTGCTTCAAGAGAAAACCTCCCCTCCGGCTACCTTCATGCACCCCTTGTCCTTCTTTTCTGCTTCCCTGTGGTTTTTTCCTTCTCTTTTCTACATCATAAAAATCTAGAGAACCAATGAAACGATTACAGCATATCCTTGGCGGGCAAGAGATAAGGCGGTGGGCAAAGCTTGAACCCCCAGAGTGGACCGCAGGAAGGGGAAGGCTAAGAATTTTGTATTACAGGATGCTTAGAAGATGCAGCAGTCCACAAGACTGGCCCTGGTACTGAATCAGCAACATTGTACTGATGGCTGCCATTGCTTCACCAGCCCCTGATGTGCCCTCTCTTTTCCATGCAGAATGGCTTTCCTGGGAGGGTATGTCTGTGTGCCATGGTTTCTCTTGCATTCTAAAGTTTTCTCTGGATGATTGCCACTGACTTGCCAAGTGTTACCGTCCCTGGACACTTGAGCTACTGCAGAGCAAAAGATTCTCAGCAGATCGAGGTGAGTTAAAGGGGATGTTTGATTCCCCTCCTGACTTGATGTTACATTCTGTTAGAGAGGTCCCACAGCAGTATTGACAATTCTGCCATGCTTAAAATAATTTGCTAAATTAGAAGCCGTATTGTTTATTTAGAACCCTCACACCCTTCCAGTTGACTGGCTCAGCAACAGATTTGAAAAACAACCATAGTACAGTAACTAAAGTCATTATTCCCTCTGATGCTTAGATTTTGTTCTTGGGTCAGCTGATTCAACTGTCCTTACCTTCCCTCAGGAGGTGCACATACACTGCTCAATGTCTCCCCTCCTCGCCCCACCCCATACCACCCCATGGTGCTTCCTAGCACTTAGGTTACTTGGGCTACATGCTTACCAGACATGCCCACCACAGCAGATCTCTAGTTTTGGATATGGCCTACCTGTAGGCAGGTATTTCCACTGAAATATATTCTCTGAACCTCATTTTTAAGTGTTTATTTCTTACTATTAGTGTGTATGTTTTTCCTACAAGCCACCTTGAATCTTTGGTGGAATGAGGTAGGTGGTAAATAATTACTGAAATCTATCCGTTAGACATACATGAAGTGGATATGGAGAGCAGATAAGAACCAGGGGCAAATGAGTAAAAGCTTGGCTGACCCACTAGAAGGGAAAATAGGCAATTTGGGAAGAGACACATATCACCTCCAATCAAGTGTAAAAGTACAAAAAAGATTACAATGGTGGACATGTGTGGGACCCTTCTTGTTGATTTGGCATTCCCAGGAAATGAGGCAATCCACTGAAGTGGATTCTTTTTAAGAATCTTTTAAAGAAATGCAACCAATTTAATCCAACCAAACCATGAGACTCTCCTTTAAACCCCAACTTCCTTCATACATAATCCAATGAAGTGCGGCTTCTAGGTTTCCTAACACAGGAGATTCAAAGGAGAAGATCAGAAGCTGAGTAAGAGGTGATTTCCAGATGATAAGCAAGGAGACAGAAAAAAATCATAAAATGCAGGCAACAATAATTTACGGAGCAATATAGATGAAGCTATTTGGTAAAAGGGCAAAACCTCTATGTGCTTCAACAGGATGTCCCTTGTGAAAGTCATGAGATAGCAGATGGGATCTTTTTTTTTTTTTAAGATTTTATTTTATTTTATTTATTTATTTATTTATTTATTTATTTATTTATTTATTTGACAGAGAGCGAGACAGCCAGCGAGAGAGGGAACACAAGCAGGGGGAGTGGGAGAGGAAGAAGCAGGCTCCCAGCAGGGAGCCTGATGTGGGGCTTGATCCCAGGGTCCTGGGTTCACGCCCTGAGCCGAAGGCAGATGCCCAATGACCGAGCCACCCAGGCGCCCCAGCAGATGGGATCATTAAGCATAGTGTGAAGTGCAGTGTAAGCACTCAACATACAGAAGGTACTAAAAGATACTAAAGGAGAAGGCATCATGGCATTGCTGTGGTTAGGGTATGGTGTCAGAGCAGATGCTCATAATGCTGGTTTCAATCACAGAAAGATAAAATGCAATTTGTCGGGGAGCCTGGGTGGCACAGCGGTTAAGCGTCTGCCTTCGGCTCAGGGCGTGATACCAGCGTTATGGGATCGAGCCCCACGTCAGGCTCCTTTGCTATGAGCCTGCTTCTTCCTCTATAAATAAATAAATAAATAAATAAATAAATAAAATAAAATAAAATAAAATCTTAAAAAAAAAAAAAAAGATCCCATCTGCTATCTCATGACTTTCACAAGGGACATCCTGTTGAAGCACATAGAGGTTTTGCCCTTTTACCAAATAGCTTCATCTATATTGCTCCGTAAATTATTGTTGCCTGCATTTTATGATTTTTTTCTGTCTCCTTGCTTATCATCTGGAAATCACCTCTTACTCAGCTTCTGATCTTCTCCTTTGAATCTCCTGTGTTAGGAAACCTAGAAGCCGCACTTCATTGGATTATGTATGAAGGAAGTTGGGGTTTAAAGGAGAGTTTCATGGTTTGGTTGGATTAAATTGGTTGCATTTCTTCAGATCCTACAGTTACTTGGGAGGCCCCTGCCTGCTACCCATGGGGGCCAGGTTGAGCAAACCCAGAGTTCCCCAGCCAGCCTGCTCTTCCTTTTTAGAGTTGAACTGGGTTGGCTTTTACTCAATATCCCTTGAATGCATCAACTTCCAGTTATTATGAAAAAAAAATCCTCTTATTTTATATATGTTGATAGTGACAGACGATGAGAAGGTAATTACTGCCTATTTGAATTTAATATGTCTGAGCATTTATCTTTTAAAAGTGAATCTTAGACTTTCAACCACATGTAACTCTGTGCACATATCATTTGTTTGAACTTAATGCAGTGGCTCAAAAAGGTTTTTAAGACTTGTTTGTACCTCTGGGTATATCTTAGTCACAGACTTAATAGAATTTGTCTAAACCTTATGAAAACTGTACTTAGTCATGGCTTGATAGGAGTTGCTCACTGGATTCATTAGGGATTACATTGGAGCACAAGACTTATTGCATTTAAAATAAAATGTATAAATGAAGACACAAAATGTTAATATTTCTTATCTGTTAGAATGTGCTAGAATGACACATACTATGTGGGTATGGCCAATAGGTTAGGATACTGAGTTTTAATTTCAGTCTTTTTCACAGTTCTATGGTTCTTCTTATCTAGGTTGGCAGACACCATTGTGAAGCCAAGAGAAAGAGTTGTGATAGATATTTTTGTGAATGCCTTGAGTTTGGGGATGATATAGGAACCTTCACAGTCTAGTGCTATATGCAATGTTTAGGGGTAAGGGCATAGACTACATTACTTAAGGTTAGAACCTGGGTCATCAGTTCTCATTTGGATGAGGGTGATCTTCCCTCAACAAAGTGTGATCCACACAACAATAATGAGATATTAAAAAGCTCCATTTCTGGGGTTATTGCTCATGTCCTAACTCTGGGGGACAGCAGACTCAGCATGGTATAGAAATAACAGAAGCCTGGGGAGTGGGTCTAAGGGTTAGGTCTAGACCCTAGCTCTATCACTTACTAACTTCATGGTTTCTTATCTCTAAGTTGAAGAGGGTAGAAATGCCTACCTCAGAGGGTTGCTGGGAGAACCACAAGCCATGATATGTGTCTGAGAAAGACCTTTGGAAACTTCAATGCATTATCTATGCCTTTTCCTATTATCATTTGGAATTTCCCCCCAAGATTTAATCTCCTTTTGCATTGGCATCTAGATGTAGATAAGAGTTCATGTGTGAGTCCTTGGAGGGACCACAGGTCACCAGTGGAACTAAGGCTTACCACATGGAATTTAGGGAACTTTTAATGGGTTACTTTGAAGAGAAACATCCATCCATCCTTTTGTGTCTCTGTTGAAGTAGATTGTCTACATCCATACTGATTCATCAGCCATAACTGAAAATGCATTGTTTCTGCTTCCTCTCTGTAAAAAGACCCAGTTCCAGCAGTCTCCTAGGCAAACTAGCAGGGACTTTCCATTTGGTCCTGTCCACCATTGGGTTCAATTCACTATTTCCACAATATCTCAGGAGCTCTCTCTATCTCTCTCTGGAAAGACAGCTCTGCAGTGATTACATTCTTTAGGAGGAAGGTAAAGAAGAACTGACATAATATACTTAATATGTGCTGGTACATTTCATGCTCCTCCATAATTTGCCGTTAAACTGACCTTGGGAAGAAGACAGTACCATCCTATATTATATGGTTGAGGGAATTGATGCTTCTAAATTATTTACTTAAATTCATACTGATGGTAATGGACAGAGATGGACCTAAACTTTTCTCTCTGATGTCTAAGCAGTGCTGGCTTCACTAGACCAGGCTGCCTCCCAGAACATTAGGAGGCAGCTGGAACCTGTTTCATGTGTGGGAAGGGCCAGAGGATTCCACTGAAGGAATTATAAGACACATATAGTGGTAGTTTTCTGTTACTTCCTGCACTTGAGAAAATCAGGTAACTTCTTTGAACCTATCCCCCCACTCCTGCTTGCATATCTTCCCAGCTTGCTGAGGATCAAATGGAATAATAACAACAAAAGTGGCTGGCAGGCTGTTAAGTGCTATATGAAAGTGAGAAATCAGTATTATCCGAAGAGACTTTACCATATTTTGTTTGATGTTTAAGAGGGTACAGGTAAGAATATCACTCAGCCACTACTTCCAGAAAGTGACATTTTTTTTTTCCTTTACGCAGTGGAGTGGTATAGGAGAACCAGCTCATTGTGTTCTTGGCAATGGCTTGTGCCAGTCAAATCTGAGGTAAAGCTGCCACTCATTTATCAGACTTGCACTGGATTTATGATATAATCTAGTTTTAATGCCACTGCACCTACCACTTTTGGTATCTAGGCTTAGAGAGACTGGGCTCGGTCTCTCAGTTTATTAACTTCTTGATCTGGACAAGGAACTGTGGGGTGCCTCTTATATTTTCTGTAAGGCTATTATAGAGAGAACAAAAATGGGATGGTTTACCATAGAAGTATTTTAATCCTCTAGTTTATTAGAATCATATACAGTAATAAGGCTAGAACTGGAAGCAAGAATGTACAGATCAACTTTTCATTTGCTTTGCTTATTAATTTAATTCCGAACTTTATTAAGAACCTCTATGTGCTAAGGATCAGGAAGAAAAAAATGAAATAACTGAGTTCCTGCTCTTCAAAGGCTCAAAGTCTGGGGGAATATACATTTAATAAATTCCATAAGTTGTTTACTAAGGACCACATAATCATTGTTAGCGACCAGATCAAAGAAAACCAATCCGGAACATTCTAATCTATAAAAAATTTGTAGACAGCCTTTCTCCTCACTAACACCTTGCAAACATTTGAATATATTCTTCTAAAGCTTGCATTCATTTATCAGCATTTCAAAGCAGGATGGACAGTCACATCCTGGCATTGTAATTCATGGCTTGTTTCATGTGTGAGTTTTGTGTATATATTGGCAGGGGACGCAGTGAGTAGCACGGTGATGAATATCTTGGCTTTGGAGTCAGCCTCATCTGCTCCTAGCACATGTATACATGTATATATAAGCACTTGGGCAATTATTTAATCTTGTGAACTTCCATTTCCTCTCTCTGTAAAAGGGGGTACAGGTACCTACCTAATCAGGAGTTGGGAGAAAGATGAAAGGAAATAAACCGTGTCAAATTGCTAGTGTAGTATCTGGCACAAAGTAAGTGTTCAAAATCCTAGTTGTCATGACAATCCATACATGCATATATGTTCCTGCAGCAGCTTGGGAAGAAGCCTGTCCCCATGCTGATTCTGACACATGGTATCTGTTTGATCTTGAGAAAGACACTTTGTTTCTCCAAGTCTCTGTTACCTCCTCTGTATAATGAAAATAATAATCACTATCCTTTGGAGCTAGTGTGGGGATTTTCATGTATTTATGCATTTATTTCATATAGCTACATCAAGCCCCTATTATCCACTAGGAAATGTTGTAGCTGCTGGAGAATCAGCAGTGAATAAAGGTGAAATAACACATGTAAATTGCTTGGCAGATAGTAGGAACTTAATAAATGTACGTAACCACATGTTACAAATAATTACAGCAGATCAGCTATTACCATTCAATCAAACTTGGTTATAATTATAATTAGCATTAATATTATCTATTAAAAATTACCATTTCCCCCATTAGATATATTTATCTCCTTGTGCATGTGTGATTTTAATATACTGACTGTCCAAACAGCCCTTTGCAGGTTACAGAGACCCCCTGGGACCAAACATTTGAATTTCTAGACATTTGCATGTGTTTCATCTTCCACTGGACCTTGCGTTTGACCTCAACTCCAGTCTCTGAATTTCCATTTAATAAGAAGCTGAGTGGAAAATGAGACCTTCACCCTTGGAAATCCCTTTATTTCCACCTGTGTTTACAAAAGTGATGATGCCTTGCAATGAACTTGCTCCTCTCACAGACTTCTCAAAATGTGTTTGAGGAATCAGCAATGATAATTTGGTTCTAAGCCCAACTCTCTCAATTTAAACGATTGCACCGGCAACTGTGAGTTTCATTTCCTTCCTGGATCCATCTGCTTCCCAGTGTATTATTAGGTCTGTGTAACAGGTCCCGAGAAGGACCTCATTAGGCACTGAGGTGATATACTGCTTGGGCTGAAGAAGTCTGTCTTAGTTGTTCATGAATGCCTTAATTCCTTAGCTGAGTGCTGCAGCCACCCACAGATCTGCCGGACCCCAGTGTGGAGCTGGGCTGGAAGTCACATGGCACGAACCTTGGTTTATTAACTTTGAATCGAGGTGCAATCACACAGAACACCTGACTTGTGACTGATTTGCTCACTTGGTTTAGCTAAGGACAAGGCCATAAGTTCAGGCCACTTTCTCCAGCCTCATGGGCCATGCCCCAATTGACCCATAAAAGCAAGGACATCTAAGCCAGTGGTTTTCAAAGCTGGGTTTTGTGGAGGTGACTTCAAGTGGATGTAGGTAGAGGTAGGGGAAGGCAATCCTCCACTATTTTAAGCAAAAACAGCCCTGATTATATTTGATTTATATTTTGCTTGTCTGTAAAATTTTATTTTTAAAAAGTATTCTTAGGCTCATTTACTTATTTTTGGAAACAACACTTTAGGATAATTGTTCTGTCTCTTCTCCCCTCTTAATCCTTCTCTTTCTCTCTTAAGTATGGCGATCTCAGGCACTTCTCCATTGCTGTTTGGGGTACTGCTCCTAACATAGAGTTGGTGTCCAGGGTGACTTGAGAGGGGTATCCCTTGATCCTTCATTTTCACCAGTGTCCTTCCAAGTCACTCTATTTAAGTTTTAATGTGCACATCACGCCATTGGTTATGTCTTTAAAATGCAGGTTCTGATGAAACAGATTCAGAGTGGGACCTGAAGTTATGCATTCCTAGCAAGCTCCCTGGTGACGCTGAAGTTGCTAGTATATGGACCACCCTTTGAGGAGGGAGGGCTTATGTAATTGTAATGTGTTTGGTACAGGAACATGGCCCCAACACAAATGCCTCCTTGCTCCAACACTAATTGAATTGTAGCTCCTATGCAGAAATTCTGGTGTTCTACTGTTTCCTCGTACTAGCTTCCCTACTCCCACCCAACCAGGCTAGCAGCTCCCCACAGTGAGGGGAGCATCATGGTAGCAACCACTTGGATTTTCTCTCTCAAAACTAGTAGTGGAATCTTATTGAGCATTTGCTGTATGACAGACCCTGTGTCAGGCACTTAACGTACAAAATCACATCTGATATTCAACATTTCTGAGAAGCCCATGTTTAGTTGTCATTTCATATTTAAGGAAACAACAGTGTGGCTTATGCTGCAAAAAGCAATGGCAAACATCCCTAAACATTCTTAATGATTGCTATCCAGCTTCTAATTTTTCAAATATATATTTTCTCATCCATTCCTGTGAGCCTCCCAGATCATGTGGCTGGTTTGTGGAGCTAGCAAGAGCCATGGCCAGAAATAGTCCAGAAATTCCTACACCAGGGATCTCCCTCCTGTATGTTGCCTTTTATACCTGTAAAGAATGTTAGATTCTATCTACAAAGAGTGATGGATCTTCAAACAGAGTGGCAGTGGCATGATGTCATGAAGTGGTTTTCAAATTTAGGCTTGAGTATCATCTGGCGAGCTTGTTCAATTTGATCCAGATTTAGTAAACATGGGGTGGTACCTATAAATACACATTTTTAACAGTGACCTCGGTGATTCTCATGTAGATGGCCACAGGGTGGCCCTTTGACAATACCGCTATGTCTTAGCAAGCCCAAGACTGGGGGTCAGGAGACTTGGCTCTGTGCCCTTCATCCCTCAATCCCTCCTCTGCCACCTCAGTTTTCTTATTAGAAAATTTGGTCTACAGCAGCGGACCCTAATCTTAGCACATTAGAATCATCTAGAAATTCTTACAATCTTCAACCTTGGCTTGCCTCTGAGATTCCAGTTCAGAGGTCTGAGGAGAGCCTGGACATCTGTTTCTTTCCAAAGCTCCCCAGGTAATTCCAATATATAGTTAGAATTTAGAATTTTTTTTTTTAAAGATTTTATTTTTTTTATTCGACAGAGATAGAGACAGCCAGCGAGAGAGGGAACACAAGCAGGGGGAGTGGGAGAGGAAGAAGCAGGCTCATAGCGGAGGAGCCTGATGTGGGGCTCGATCCCATAACGCCGGGATCACGCCCTGAGCCGAAGGCAGACGCTTAACCGCTGTGCCACCCAGGCGCCCCTGAATTTTTTTTTTTAATCAATCACGGTGTCATAAGATATCCCACAAGCACCTGAGACATGCCCTCTGCCGTCTTCACAAGAAAGATCATGGGAGTTGCCACCTTTTTCAGGGTGGACAGGGCTATCTTCTGTAATAAGAGGCATACAGAGATTTGTGCATTTTTGCTGCTCTTGGCAGTGACTGAACATGGTGAAAATCACTTTCATCCCTTGCTTCCACTCCCTGTCTTTGCTGTTAGTGATGACACGATGCAGAACTGCCCACTGGGCTCCTGGCATTCTCTCATTTAGCTCTCAGAACACTTTCTTTCAGGAAAATATTCGTGTTTTATAAACGAGGAAGCCGAATCTCCAACAGGCCACACAGTCTTCAGAAAAATCTTGCTTCTGGAGTTTTGAGCAGGGGTTTGGACCCAGTCAGTCAAGCTCAAAGTGGGCGGCGCTTTTCTCGTGGATCCCCAGAACCCACTGTCTCTCTTCAGTCAGCTTCTCCTCACTTTCCGAATATGGTTCTCTGGAGACAGGACCTATGTTAGTCTGTCAGAGCTGCCATTACAAAGCACCACAGACTGGGGAGCTTCAACAAGGAATTAATTTCCACCCTGTTCTGGAGGCTGGAAGTCCAGCATCAAGGTCGCGGCGGGTTTGGTCTGAGTCCTCTTTCCTTGGCTTGCCAACAGCCACCTTCTCGCTGTGTCCTCACACAGCCTCTTCTCTGTGACAGCGCACTCTTTGTGTCCCTTCCTCTTCTGATAGGGACGCCAGTCCTACTGGATTAGGGCCTCACCCTTAGGACCTCATTTACCTTTAATCACCTCTTTACAGGCCCTATTTCCAAATGCAGTCACACTGTGGGTTAAGGCTTCAGCATATCAGGGTTGGGGAGACACAATTTAGTCCATAGCAGGATCTTTGGTTTATTTTACCTCGTTAACATATATGGATCAACAACCCCCAGACCAGTTCGTTGGATGTGGGGTGAAGAATTCTCAGTGAGCCACACTTTCAAATCCCTTCATTCAGTCAGTCTCCAGAGTATTAGCTCAGCAAGCACTGGGCTAGACACTGTGGGTTCTTCACAGGTACCCCTAAGGCATTCATGGAGGGGTCCTTAAAATTATGTGTCATAACTGTATGGATGTGTAAATGTACATTTTTCTGGGGGAGAAAATCCATAGCTTTCATTAGATTTTCAAAGACTTCGTATGACCTCCAGAGCTTAAGCAGCAAAGAAGGCCTTTCTCAGCTCGTGAGGTCTAAGAGGCCAAATAGAGATATTCTGTTCTTTTGAGGGCTGTTAAAGTAGTATCTTGAAGGTGTCATCATTCTGCTCCCTTTCAACCCTGGGGGCTAGGAAAGATTATGCTTCTGGACCAATCAGGGCAGGCTTCTTGGAGGAGGTGGGCATTAGGTCTAAAAGTCTGTCAGCCATGCAGAGTGAGTAATGAGGGTGTAGAGAGTTTCCTACATCTGACATTAGACCAGAAAATTCTGATCTTTTGATGAGAAAAGAAGGAAAAGAATGTCCTGGTGAGATGATTTAGGATTTGCCAAACTTATGAGTAGAGTGTGTATTTTGCAAAAGTATCTTCAGGGAACAATCTCCCAGAATGATTCAGCACAAAACAACTTTTTGAAACTTCCATTATGTACTTGTTTGTTTGTTTTTTTTTCCTATCACCACCTTCAACCATTTAGTTGTTGCGGCCTATGGATCCTCTGATTCTCTTACTTGGATGATTTCAATATTCAACTAACTGGGTCCCTGCCTCCTGCTCGGCCTACTTCAAATCCCTTCTCCATGCTGTTGTTGGATCAGATTTTCTAAAAGTCTTTGTTTCACTCTCCTCAGCATTCTGAAGACTGTATTATTTCAAGACTATTAAAGCACTTTGCAAATAGCAATATGCTGTCTAGAATTGTAAGTAGTAGTTACACCTTCCCATTAGAAGGAATTAAATCACACTCAGAAACAACTAAGTAAACCATAACATGGGTCAAACATCATCCTCTGGCTTTGAAATGCGGTAGGTGATGATGGTAGAATTAATAGCCAAACTTTTTGAGTACTTACCATTTTCTAGGGCTATGTTTACCATTTTGTGTCTATGAATGAAATTTACCTTGCCAAGAATCTTACGCAGTAGATACTGTCATTCCCACTTATATTTAAGAGAACTGAGACACCAAGGTCTAAGAGGTCTAAGACCCCATAGCGAGTAAAGGTTGAAGACAGTATTCAAACCCAGGTAATATGGATTTAGTGTTACAAGAAGAGCATTGAAAGAAAATATGAAAATGGTAACTTGATGGAATGAGCACTGGGTGTTATATGCAACTCATGAATCACTGAATTCTATCTCTGAAACTAACAATACACTATATGTTAATTATGCTGAATTTAAATAAAAAATAAGTAATTAAAAAGAAATAGTAACATATGTATAAGGTCTTCTTAAAGCTAACTTTCAAAAATTTTAAAATATTTTATTTATTTATTTGAGAGACAGAGATTATGAGCAGGGGGGTGGGGAGGAGTAAAGGGAGAGAGAGAAGCAGACTCCCTGATGAACAGGCAGCCTGACGTGGGGCTGGATCCCAGGACCCCAGGATCATGACCTGAGCCTAAGGCAGATGCTTAACTGACTGAGCCACCCAGGTGCCCCTATCCTTCAAATTTCTAATTAAGTATACTTTAATTTTCCTTCTTTGATAAAGGCTTATCAGCAGAATTTATTTATGTTTACTGGCCATTCTTGGAGACTTTGGAGACTCATAAATAGAACCGGGGGAAGAAATTGAAAGGAGAATGTAGATTTATTGAAGGTAACTGAATAAGAATTGGGAGAGGAAGGGGTTGGGGAGCAATGGAGTTAATTAGCATGCTTATGGACATAGGAGAATATATTAGGTGGCCATTGCTATAATAATGCTGAATAACAAATTACTCCCCAGATTTCAATGATTTGTAGCAGACATTTATTTATCCCTCAGAGGTCTGCAAGTCAACTGGGAGACTCTGGTTCAAGCTGAGTTGGTTCAGGTTGGTTCTATCTATTGCCATGGCAGCACTTGGGTTTTAAGCTGTAGTGTTTACAAGAGTATAGTCTTCTTATGGTACAGGGCTGGAGTGCAAGAGACCAAGTCAGACAACACAAGCCAATGCAAAGCCTCTGGTTGCTGTGATCTACTTTATATTCACACACATTTCATTGGTCAGCAAGTCACATGGCCAAGACCCAAGTCCTCAGAGTGGAAAAGTAAAATCTGTCTTCAGTGAATGATGACAGAGGTTGGGAGGGAAGGAAAATTATTACCGTCTCCCATAGAGAGATAATCTGAGGTTTTAATCAACCCTACCTAGTGAAAGACAGTATGACTATCCTTACTGGAGGGGGTAAGACACATCTTAAGGCAAACGAATATTAAACTTAATGGACAAAAACATCACCACTGGGTGGTACTCTTATTCCAGGATGGTTTTTTTGCAGGAGAGATGTATTTGAGTGGACAGATTTTCAATAGGACATTACAAGTTGAGTTTTTGTAACTCAAGTTGTGACTACATTCTCATTTCTACTTCACGATGTTAATATGTGTAAAGTACTCGAAACAGTGCCTGGAAGAGAATACTGCTGTGAGAGTTTGCTATGGTGGTGATGATGATAAAGATGATGATGATGATGTAAAACTGTGGGGCATTTCTGTTCTTTGTATATTTCCTTTCTCCTACTTGAACTCAACAACAGTTTCGGCAAGATATTCCCAAATGCTTAGTCCTAATAGAAGACCTTTTCTAGGTCTCATGACCAAGAAATAGAAAGCAATAACTTTTGGTAATGTTGGACATTTTTAATAATGTAATTTTGCCCAAAGCATTAAAGATGAGTTAGAAAGAGATTTGTGGGATTTAATGAGAAGGTGCAAGAAAGATTTGTTTTTCTTCCACCCACATCATTTTAACTGTCATATATAGGATAGTTTCTACTTAAAGGGAATAAAGTGGAGAAAGAAATTTGACTGTTACAATGTTGGCAAAAGATACGGCCAAGAATGGCCCAATCTGGGAAGAGTGTTCTATGTGCAGCTATAGAATAGGTAATCTTTAATTTATCGAAGCTGGGTAAAATCTTTAAAAAGCACACAAATCTTGTAAATCATCAAATGAAGTAGTCAGTGTCCCAAAATATTTAGCCATTTTTTCCCCTGAGAGGTCTCCCATATCGCAAGTAAACAGAAAACTTTCTTTACGAAAAATAAGTAAGAATTGAAGGTCAAGGACCTAATACTATCAGGGAAAAAAACAATCTTGAGATTGTAGGGGTCTATTCATCTTGATGTTTTCTTTTTATTTGAAATACTAAAGGAGAATTTGTTTGTTAAAAGAAAATCCTTCCAACTCCCTATCCTTGTAGGCTTGGCATTAAAGCTAATATGTTCTTTTCTTAATGAACGTGTCTAATCAGGAAAGAGTCACAGAATCTTGAAATGTCTGCACTGACAGCCCTTGAAGACCATTCTGAGACACTGAGAGAGAGTTTGTCACTTGTCAAAGTTCACAGTTAGTGACAGAACAGGGACAAATTACCCAGATGTTTTTATTCTAAGTCCAGAGTCTAGTATTGAAATGGGGATTTAATATAGTTTCCCCTCAACTGCTTATTTTTGAGAAAATTACTTTAATGTTTTCATTTTCCTTGTCATCAAAATGGAAAGACTAGATCAGTGGCTTTTCCAAGAACGTCCCTTCCACTTCTTTTGAGGCATGCCTCATGGAGAACTAATGCTTCCCCTTCTCCTTGTTCTTCTTCTTTTTGTTATTTTTTGCATCATGTTCAAAGACTTACCAATCAAAGGAATCAAGGAAAATTTGGGGGATGAGAGCTTTTGTGGATTCCACATTTAACACATTGAACAATAGACAGATTTATTATTGGTCTCCATTCCATTCAAGATTTTTTTTTAAAGATTTTATCTATTTATTTGACAGAGATAGAGACAGCCAGCGAGAGAGGGAACACGAGCAGGGGGAGTGGGAGAGGAAGAAGCGGGCTCATAGCAGAGGAGCCTGATGTGGGGCTCGATCCCATAACACCGGGATCACGCCCTGAGCCGAAGGCAGACGCTTAACCGCTGTGCCACCCAGGTGCCCTGATTCCATTCAAGATTTATTATTTTTCTAGAAACAAAAGCAAAAATAAACTACTGGGACTACACCAAAATGAAAAGTTTTTGCATAGCAAAAGAAACTATCAACAAAACAAAAAGGCAACCTAGTAAGTACGAGAAGAGATTTACAAATGACATATTTGATAAGGGGTTAATATCCAAAATATACAAAGACCTTACACAACCCAACACTGAAGAAACCAAACAATCTGATTAAAAAATGGGCAGAGGACCTGAATAGACATTCTAACAAAGAAGACCTACAGATGGCTAACAGACACATGAAAAGATGCTCAGCATCACTAATCATCAGGGAAATGCAAATCGAAACCTAAATGAGATATTACCTCATACCAGTCAGAATGGATAGTGTTAAAGAGAGAAGAATTAACAAGTATTGGCGAGGCTGTGGAAAAAAAGAACCCTCATACACTGTTGGTGGGAATATACTTTGGAGCAAATGCTGTGGAAAACAGAATGGAGGTTCTTCAAAAAATTAAAAAGGGAAATACCACGTGATCAAGTAATTTACTACTGGGTATTTATCCCCCAGAAAATGAATTCAGAAAAATATGCATCCTTATGTTTATCGAAGCATTATTTACAATAGCCAAGATATGGAAGCAATCCAAGTGTCCATTCATAGTTAAATAGATAAAGATATGGTGTACATACACAATGGAATATTACTTAACCATAAAAAAGAATGAAATCTTGCCATTTGTGACAACATTGATGGACCTAGAGGGTATCATGCTAAGTGAAATAAGTCACACTAAGAAAGACAAATACCATGTGATTTTAGTTATGAGTGGAATCTAAAAAAACAACCACAACGACAACAACAAAAGAACAAACAAAAACAGACTCTTAAATACAGAGAACAAATTGATAGTTGCCAGAGAGGAGGGTGGTGGGAGGATTGGCAAAATAGAAGAGATTAAGATATACAAATTTCCAGTTATAAATAAGTCAGAGATGAAAAGTACACCATAGGGAATATAGCCAATAATATTGTAATTACATTGTATGCTGACAGATACTTATCATGGTAAGCATTGAGTAACACATAGAATTGCCTAATTGATAGGTTGTACACCTGAAACTAATATAACATTATATGTCAATTATACTTTAATAATTTAGCAGAAGATTATTTTTCTGGATGAAAAGTTTTTGCTGAAATTTCTCAGAGAATTAAGTTTTGAAAGACATCCTGTTTAGGATAATGGAGCTATTTTCAATCTTCTGAATTTATATAAATGCAGTTAATAGACATTTATCCAATGCACACTTTCTGATGCATGAATCAGCATTTTGAGATTCGAATCTCCAAGATTCTTATTTTTAATTGTTGGCAAATATTCAACATTTGTCTCTCTTAATCTTTACTATAAAACTTTTTTGACCTAATCTTCGTTCAGTCTCTCATCCACTGTGTTCATTATCTAAAAACAGACGCTTAAAGAAATCCAGTGATAATCATTCTTTCAAAAAGCTGGAAAAGTTCTGAGCTATCATTCTGTCCTATCTTCAGATGAGGACAGTGAAACGGAATGGTGTAACAGACTTACAAGAATAATTTCTGTTTGCAAGTTATGATCTTTGACTTCTCCCTGGTTTTCTCCACACCACAAAACCCTTCTAGTGGCAGCTGTTAGATAAGACAAACTAACTCCTTAGTCCTCCATCCTGTTTGCTTCAAGGACTGAAGGGTGTTTCATTATTAATCATTTATATATTATCTCTACACTGCCTGCCTCCTTATTAATCACCTCCATGGAATCTACTGCTATTAATCATCAGATGTGTGTCTGAGCATTACCGGTAATTATCTTTGAATGTTTGTTACCTGTCAGTTTAATTACTTGTTTTCCCCTGGGAGTACAGGGTGATTCAGGTCCCTGACTCTGCTGTGTGTGTGTGTATTAATGTGTTTACATTGTATTTGATTTTGTGTGTGTGTGTGTGTGTGTGTGTGTGTGTGTGTTATACTTTTAGACCCCAATTACCATCACATGAAGTAAAGCTTTATTTCAAATAAGTATTCTTAACCCTTGGTCACCTATGAAACCACATACTTCTTGTTGAGCTTGAAGGAGGAAAGTCAGTTATAATCTTTGATCCCCTTTGGTTTAATCTTATATCTTCCACAACAATTCTTTGAAGTCCTCTATAAACTGATTGATTTTACTTCTCCAGGAATAACACTGTATGTACCTGGGGGTTTTGTCTGTGTATATGTGTGTGTTTAATCCATTTGGTGCTTGTGGGGATCAGAAAAGAATGAGACCAAAATTCATAATCACTACTTGCCCACTTCGCTTAGGGTAACTGCCCAAAAGAAGGCTCTATACCCTCACTTTTGAATGGGTGGGAGTAGAAAGATAGTTTGTGTGTCTAAAGGCTATTTAACACTGCAAAGAGTACCCAAAGTGTGTTTAGAACAGAAGAACAAATTTTAAAAATACCAGTCTTCTCTGAGGAGGGCATTTCACTAGAGAAGAAGAGCCTGCCATCAAGGAACATAAAAAGTCATATGGTTGGAGACAGAGGGAGTGAAAAGAAAGAAACTAGCATTTGTTGCCTATCTACACGTGCTATTTTATATTATTGTCCCAATGATAGTTCCTATGCGTAGATCCCATTAACTCAGAAAATTTGCCCAAGTACACTCAGATGGGAAGTGACAGAACTGGAATTTAAACCATGATCTCTGCCTGATTCCAAAATCCATATTCTTGCTGCTATGCCAGTGCTGCCTCAAGACAAAAATGTGTGCAGCATGCATAATGTCAGATAGGGCACACATGTAAAAATTAGAGGAAACACAGATAACTCTCAAACCCAGAAGAGGGGTTCAGATACTTCTAGATGGGTTGTGCAGAGAAAGTTTTATGAAGATGACATTTGAACTGAACACCATGTAGCTTGGAAAGTCTAAGCAACTCCAGTGTATGCCCTCGTATGCTCTCTCCTTACTGGAGTCTTAAAAGCCTAGAAAGTTGGCAGCTCTCCATTGAACTTCATGAAGTCTACAGTCCATTTTAGCACTGAAGCTTTGGAATGCAGAGGGATAGGCTGCTGTGAAGATGTGTGAGGGATAGGCTGCTGTGAAGATGTGTTGTCTTTTTGTTAGCTAGACATTGACTGGAGGAAGTGCTGTTAAAACACACACACACACACACACACACACACACACACACTTATCTAATCTACTTGTTCTAGGAAGATATTTCTCTCTTGCTCACTACTGAAGACCTCTACTCTTAAATATTTGAAAGGCGTTTAGTTTCCAAGATCTCTCCACAACCAATGGATTCATGTAGTCAGTATTTATTTATTGGGTGCATCCCTTCTATGCCCAGCACTGTCCTATCTACATTGGGATTGTAGAGATGCACTTTGGGAGATAGAAGGCATGGCCCCATTTATCAAAGATCTTATAATTTACTTTGAGATATAACAACTGTAGTTTACATTTACTGACCTTAATATGTGTCTGGAATTATTCTAAACACATTTCTAGATTTGTTATCTCGTAAAATTGGTTCAACTGAAAAGGTTCAAGTAGAATTGAAGTTTGATTGTCTCTCATGTCATAGTGCTGGGCAGATGAACTGGTTGGTGGAACTTATTCTGAGTCAATGAATGTAAAAGCATTTCTAGATTGTAAAATGCTTTGTGGACTTGAGGGAAGTGTTGAGAGTTTCACATAGGGTAGCTGGGTAATTTGGGGAGAAGATTCAGGTTAGTGAAGACTTTTAAAAAATTAGATAGTGGAGTGCAGAGTTTGTATGATGAGTTCCTGTTTACAGATGGGCTAATTCAGTCTCTGAAAGGCCAAGTGATGTATTCAAGGTCATATGGCAAGTGAATTAGGGAAGCATTCAAATCTCCTAACACTGGATATAATGCCCTTTCCTCCAACCCTAATACCACTGGCCAACGATATATCCAAGCTAAAGGGAATGCTAAAGAGAGTGCAGTGGGGTGGACTAGACAGTCTTAGTTATGGGTCAACATCTTTATTTGCTCTAGCTCCACCATTAATACTCAGATGAAAATGAAGGGCACAGACAACTCTAAGTTGTAATTTGAAGAAAAGAAAAATGAAAACAATGGTATCTTATATGTCTAGAACACCTACCATGTGTCAGGCATTGTGCTAGAAGTTTCTCATGTCATCCTTCTGACAGACTCATAAGTAAAGTACATTTATCCTCATTTTCATAGATGGAGATAGAGAAGAGGCCCAAATTTACACAGTTGGTAAATTGTGAAGAAGAGATTCAAATTCAAATCTGCCTGCTCCAAAATGTGCTCCATTTCCCTTCTGCCATTTGGCTTTCATTCAAGTGGAATAAATCTGTTATATGGATTGTTTTCCAGTCCTTAACATTTATCATTTCCAAATGTGACCATAACCACTTACCCAAGGTGTAAGAAATGTTTTTTTTTTTTTTTAAACTGTTAGGGAAGTATTATTCTCAGGGCAAGATTACAACTTTCTCTCCTTTTCCTTAGAAGTCTGTTCTTCCTTCAATAGGTAATGCCACATGACCTCAGCAGAACAGAAATTCTAGATGAAAATGTTTTCTGAAGGTCAGATTTTTGACATGATGAATCCGTATCCTTGGGACATCCTAAGAAGGTATCTTCTCTCCTTGATGTCAGCGGGATTCTGATATCTTATTGGCATTTAGCAGAGACAGCCACCGGCAAATTGTTGTTACAAGTCTGGCCTAATTTAGAGGATTCCTGATTGCAAACCCAGGCATGATTCATTCTGAGATCTGGGAGAAGTCCAATGTGCCTCAACTTCCCCTGTACAGATATTGAAATTGAAATCCTCCACGAAGAAATCAGATACCTTTTGTTGAATTATTTGTAATTGTAGTTTTGTTATTGTAGTTTTCTATGTTTGTATCTAGAGCTGAAAATATCTGACAACGTGTGTTTAAATGAAGATTATGTTTTATGCATTGAAGGAGCCAAATTCCCTTCCCCCCAGAATTACCCGGTTCACCTTCCATTTTCTTCCCTTCTTGCTCTTATGTCGACTATTTAATTGAGATGTTAAGGTCCTGCATGGCTCTGAGTGGCAATTTTAAACCAGATTTCTCTATGTAGACTGGGACCTAGCAGCATTTGTGAGGTGAGACTGATCCAATTATCTATGCTGAAAACTCTGGAGAGATAAGATTTTCCAAACTGTGATGTTATGTCCAGTGTACTCTCTTGGTTAAAAATAAACATTTCTAGGTTATGGGATCTTTGTTCAAGTTGATTGTATAACTGAGGGAGGAGAAGGGAAATGTCCTTTTGAAGCTGAAGTGGAGTGTGTAACATCTTATTGCTATAGTTACTTTTTCTTTATGTTTTTTTTTTTCATTTAATTAAAAAAATCATCTTGCTCTTAAATTTAAAATTATCTGAGCATTTGTTACCCTTCCAATTTTGTTTTATCATAGGCCTCTGCATAGCATACCAGAAACTCTGTGCAGGAGAAAAACTTAATATGCCTCTTTCCTTTATGGATGAACTAATTGAAGTAGAGACATAGGGAATTTGCTCAAGATCACATAGCAACATAGATCCATGAAGAGTAGAATCCAGGTTCCCTGTTCTGTCTTTACTTCATTCTCCACAAGTTTACTAAATTGCTTTGCTTAGTTTTCCAGTCTGATAAAAATACACAGTTCATTATTTCTGACATTCATTTACTCCATTCATCTAATATTATACATTCATTTGATGGTTTGGAGACGATGAGGATATCAGTGCACCAATACCCCTCCATAATTAAAACAAATAGACTGATGTATCTTTACTGACTATAATTTTACTCTGGTTATGTAAGAAAAGAGAAATATTTTCGAAGGATCTTTGAGGATATCCTAGAGGACCAGGTTTGGGAATAAGCAAGAACCAAGTAACTCTGGAGGGGAGGTCAAATGATAACCTCACAAAATAGATACAGATAAATTATTTGGAAAAATCAGAGAATGGAGAGAACAGACATCAAGGTAGATCTGGGTGAATAAGGGAATGCTTTCTGGAGGAGATGGAATTTGAGCTGATCCTTCAAGGATAGGGAGGAGTGATATGCATTGGGACACATAAGGGGAAAAGATAATATTTGGTAGGAGCTCAGATCACCTTTAGGGAACTTGACACATGCACATGTGAAATATCTGGGTGATGCTGGAAGGTAGGTCAGTATGTGATGAAGGGCCAGAGTGAGGGATATCAACATCATGTCAGCTGTTCCACACTCGAGTTCATTCTGACCTAACTTGGGTCAAACATGGTTGTTTTGCACTGTCTTTTCCACATTCTTGCTGTCATTTTCCCCTCCATTATGTGCTTTTCTCACTGCTCTTCCTCTTTCTGTTCTTTTGCCCCACTTACCTCCTTTTCATTGTTCTTCTTGCCTATTGCTTGTGCTATGCTTACTACCCTTATTTTAAGGATATTAAATTTGGTATAAAAAATCACCTTCTTTTGGGGTGCCTGGCTTGTTGAACATCCGACTCTGGCTCACCTCATGATCTCAGGGTCATGAGATGAAGGCCAGCACTGGGCTCCACACTCAGCGGGAAGTCTGCTGGGGATTCTCTTTCTGCCTCTCCCTCTCCCTCCCCCCCCCACTCTCTTTCTCTCTCAAATGAATAAATATATCTTTAACAAAATATCACCCACTTTTGGGTTCCAATTCTGGCATGACAGTGTGAGATAGACAGACTCCCCACGGAAATTGGTGAAAATTATTTTTTTAAAAAATGAAAACAAACAAACAAAAAAACATTCAAAGTCTCTGGAAATGGTTCAAAGGACACCGAGCAAATGAAGAAACAAATTCAAGAAAATCTAAAACTCGGTAGGAACAGTGAGAATCTATAGTATTTCAACAAACACTCATTCAGTCCCCACTCCCAGTAAGACAGAAACTGGACTTCAGATGTATGCTATCAGGAACATAGGAATCCATCTCCCCTTGCCCCAGGTCAAGGCGTTATCTTCCCAGGCAGAACACTGTGTCAGCATCTCTCATCCTGCTCCCGGCTATCTGTTGCCGAGCCTATGTGTGTGCGGCCAAGTGGCCACTGCTCCCTTCTTCTCCTCAGCCCCCCATCGATGGGATGGAGGCTCTACCTTGGGCACATACCACTAAAAGTACCAAGAGGCCAATTTCTCTTGTCCAGTTTGTAAGGCAGTGGTTCCCTGCTGGGAGAGGCAGGCCAAGAAGACCTGCCACCCCCGCCACTGAGCACTCAGCTCCTAAAGTGAGGGTGTCACTCAGGTAAAAGCATGGCATTGTCCCAAACCCCAGCTTTAGAGTCCTGGCTCAGAGATTTTGCCTAGGGGAAAAAGCAGGCCTTAACATGGACAGTTCCTAATCTCTTCCCAAAGGAATATACTTCATTTACAAAACAATGTGGAGAATTTCAAGTTCAAGAGCACTCTCAAAAATAGTGCAAGTTGTGATGAATGGTAATTGGGAAGATGTTGGTAGGTGCAATGGAAACACAGATTGAAGTGTAGGCCTGAAAATTATAAAAATGAACCAAATGGAAATTCTAGAGTTGAAAAGTACAATAACTGAAATGAAACAATCGCTAGCTTGTTAGGTGGATTGGAAGACTTGAAAATGATAAAATGACAATATTCCCCAAATTGATCTACAGACTCAAAGCAATCCTTATCAGTATCCTAGCTGGCTTCTTTGTAGAAAATGAGGAACTGATCTAAAATTTGCATGGCATTTCAAGAGACCCAGGGGAACCAAAACAATCTGAAAAAGAACAATGAAGTTGGAGGACTGACATTTCTTGATTTCAAAACATACTATGAAGCAACAGTAATCAAGACAATCTGGTGTTGGCATAAAAGTTGACATGTAGATTAGTATGGTAATAGAATTAAAAGTTCAGAGATAAGCCTGTGTGTCTATGGACAACTGATTTTCAACAAGGATACCAGGACAATTCAATGGGAGAAGATTAGTCTTTTCAACAAAGGGTGGTGAAAAAACTGGAAAGCCACATGCAAAAGAATGAATCTTTACCTCACACCGTTTACAAAAATTAACTCAGATGGATCAGAGATCTAAATGTAAGAGCTAAAACTATAAAATTCTGATAAGAAAACAGTGATAAATTCTCATGACCTCTGATCTGGCAACAGATTCTTAGATATGACATCAAAGGCATGAACATAAAAGAAAGAATAGATAATTTTGAGTTCAAAATTTGAAGTATCTGTGCTTCAAAGGACACTATCATGAAAGTGAATACAACCCATAAAATGAGAGAAAATATTTGCAAATCATGTATCTGATAAGAGACTAGTATCCAGAATATATATGGAGCATTTGCATCTCAGTAAGAAAGACACAACCCATTTAAAACATGGACAAAAAAACTTGAATAGATACTTCTCCAAATAAGATACATAAATGACCAATAGGCACTTGAGAAGATCCCTGGCATCATTAGTCATCAGGGAAATGCAAATCAAAGCCAAGCTAACAGGGTCTGTGGCTGGCTCAGTTGGTGAAGCATGCGACTCTTGGTCTCGGGTTTGTGAGTTCGAGCCCCACACTGGGTGTAGAGATTACTTAAAAAAAAAAAAAAATCTGTTAAAAAAAAAAAAAAAGCTCCTTAGGGCCCCGGTGATGATTCAGTGATACATTATTAAAGCTATTCCCTGATACATGAATTGGATCTCAATTAATGATGGCAATGGTGATGATGAAAAGAATCACATTGACTTGTTGTATTTCAAAAAATTTTTGAATATTTATTTGAGAGAGAGAGAGGGAGAGAGAGATAGAGAGCCCTTCACAAAGGGAAGGGTGGAGGGAGACAGAAAGAGAGAATCTTAAGCGGACTCCATGCTGAGCATGAGGCTTGCCATGGGGCTTGATCTCACAATGCAGAGATCATGATGCTGAGATCACCACCTGAGCCAAAACCAACAGTTGGACACTTAACCGACTGCACCATCCAGGCACCCTGTTTTATTTCAAAGTTTTAAAACCCTCCTTGTTTGTCTTTCTTCTTCAGGGTATTCTGTCGTGGTTCTTCCCTCTTCCATGTTAAAGGGTTTCCCCATTGTCTGCTTGTTTGTTGGTTTAGTGTATAAATATAGTGTAATTATACAGTTTGAATTAAAAAAGAAACCTGGATTTGCATTCCATCGCTTCCAGATTTAATTGTATGAAAAAGTATATTTGTGTAACTAAGTTTTAGTTTTCATAAAGAAAAATATGTTATTCCTCATGGAAACAAGAGCTTCCTTTCTTGGAAACTTTGACTCCATAAAAGAGATGAATGGCGGGGCATGGCCAAGACGCTGCCAGTTAATCTAGTCAAGGTCTGGAACTTGACTCAATTATGACAGTATTCTTTGTCCTCACAATACTGATGGTATTGGTAGTGAAGTGAGATGAGGAAGATATGCTGTGGCCCAGCATTTTCAGAGCTACATCCTGAATTATTTACTTCCCTGTGTTTATTCTTTCTCTTTGATTCCTTGCAGTTGACTGTCCACTTTTCCTCTGTACCCCCTTATTTTTAGGTCTTTCATCTTCTTAAAAAAATTAGCTCCCCTGCTTTGACCCCAGAACTCCTCTCTGTCACTTCACTGTATTAACTGTTTAGCAGTATGCTCCTTGTTTCCATGGGACTGATTTGACCCTATCTGCAGTTTATATTGGCATGACCTAAATCTGCAGGTGAAACTAGTTAGGCTGACTTAAACTTACATATCTATTGGATAGACCATAGTTCAAGTTCACAGACTGAATCTCTACCCCTAACATGTTACTTCCCATTGATCACAAGTAGCAGTATAGATATTTCTCTGCACTGTACCCCCACTATGGCCAAGAAAACTAAAACTTCAACATGGATGTTGTATTGAGTCTCATTTTCCCACATGAAGGACAGAACAATTCAAAATACAGAACTGTGACCCTATCGCTGCTTCCTGTGTAAAGAGAGATAGGTGAGCTTAAAGACGCTGTAGATCAGCACTGAGCAACCTGCAACCATATGCTGCCCCCAAGCTTTGCCATATGGCTCTGAGTCTAATTTCAAACTCGCTTTTCAGCACATTTAAAGGTGAAGGAGTTAGACAGGAATGAGGGACCTCTGTGGAACCCACCTACAATGAGCGGAAGAGAGATTTTAGAAGGGCCAGTCCTCTAGCATGTGTTCTCCAGCTGGACTGGGACAGAGGCAGAAGCAAAGGCTTGTGGTTGTTTCAAATAAAGCAAATGCTATTGAGAGGCCCTGAGGCAGCTGGGCCTGTGGGCTTCGTCGTGCAACCCTGACCAAGGAGTCCCAGATCACTGTACTAGAAAGAAATGCAGAGAGCATGCACTTCCGTTCTTAGAGTGTGAGGGTCTTTTCCCTTTCAGTGGCATGATTTCCGAGCTTTACATTGTGCTTCAATGTCATCATTTTGTTTGGGGGAATTATGTTATCAATCATTTCCCAATTTTTACTTTTAAAAACATATTCTGTTATCAAGTCTATTCATTAATTTTCTCTCTCTCTCCTTTCCTTCCTTCCCCCCTCCCTCCGTCCTTCCCTTCCTTTCCTCCTCTCTCTTCCTTCCTTCTTTCTTTTCCCTCCTTCTTTCCATTAGTTCATTTTCTTTTCTACAGGGTAAAGTGCAACGCAGAATACACACATGAACAAAGGAAGCTTCCTGTCTTGGGGGAGTTCCTGGTTTTGGGGGCATATGAACTATGATAAAATGTCTTTCTATACAGATAAGTACGCATAAAGGCCAGGGCAATGTTTCTAAAGAAATTCGGAGCAAAATGAAGTCACTTTGACCTGGTATGTGTGAGTAGGTGGGGCTGAAGGGATCCTGGAGAGGGAAACTTCAGCATGCAGAGGTCAACCTTGAGCTGAGCTGTAAGCATTGAAGACAACTTTTCTTCCCACACAGCCTGAGTCACTACCCTCTTTTCACATTCAATTCTAGTAGCCCTGGTTATGGTGATATATGGTCCTTTCTTGAAAGAAACAGACTGTGGGAATCAGACCCCAACATAGTTAATAGGAGCTCCACCAGCCATTTACTTTGTATCTTCTTAAGTGATGGGAAACTCTAACTCAAAGATGAAAGATATTAAGAAATCAACCCAGAATGAGCTGTCTGTTTTCAAAAAGGTGCAATGAGTTTTACTCTTCCACAAGCAATGAGACATTTCCATCAAGTATTAACATAAATCAAAATAATACATCTTAAATTCGCCATGGTCTTAGCCTACATTATCACATTTTTTTTTTCCTTATGAGAACCATTGTACAGAGAAGGAAACTAAGACTTATTGAATTTAAGTGACTTGGGTGAAGTCACACAGCTGGGAAGTGATGAAGTATTAGAAGCAGACTCCCAATCGATGCACAGCCCACGCATTTCAGTTATTATTTCATGCCAAGTCATTGAGATTATTCCTTTATTGAGCCATTCAAGAGACAGTCGATGGCTATTTACTCTGAACAGTTCCCTGTGCTGAGCTCTAAGGGAGCTGAAGATGAGAAAAGCATGGTCCCTTTGGCATAGATCAAAAGGGCAGAGTCAAAATAGAAACATAGTTATGTTTCGTATTCTAAACATTTTTTAGTTACTCCAAGCACAATCCCTTTCCACAATGTCACATCAAACCTTTTATTTTCTCTTCTCTCTGCATCCTCCTGCTCCCCGGAGCCTCAACCTTCTAAGACCAAGGCACTAAGAATGTTTTTTGTTGTTGTTGTTTTGTTTTTTTTTCTATTTTTTTTCCTTTTCCTATTTTGACTCAAAGCAGTAAAGAAGAAAATTACTTATATGAGCATAAAATATAAAATAATTGGGTGGAAAGAGTTTTATCTTCATCATGTAAGTATCTATCCTTTTGGTTTGTTTTTATTTTAATATTCCCCCCTTTGGTGGTCATTTCACAAGGGGCTCTTTGTCCCATGCTTAAGATCTGTAGATTTCCCTTCCTGCCCACCAATGACTCCAAGCCAAGCAGGAGAAAACTATCAACTCATCTTAAAGTCTGTAGTTAACAGGATGGCTCGATTTGGGAAGAAGAGAAGGATCAAGGGTCTGCAGGGGTGGTGGAGATCACGCAAGGAGTAGGGTTTGGGGATGATGCTGTTTGCAGTGGAAGGGATAGGTCTCAGGTACAGCTCTCACAAAGGCCAGGAATAAAAGTGGGGATCTGTGGAGTGTCCATGAGATAAGTTCATCCCCCTAGGAATGTTGTTCTGAATTCTGTACCACACTTTAGACTCTGTATGGATTGAATTATATTTCTTGAACCTCAAGGAGGGCATTCCCTAGGTACTTTTCAGTGCTCTAAGTGTATCTGCTCACTCTGCATATTTTCCCATCATTTTTCTCCCTGATCATTTCTAGGTATCTGGATTCTTCTAGTGTAGGAGACTGAAAGAGAAGAAAGCCACCCATGGAATCAACCAGGTAGTTGAAAAATAATATTTATTTACTCATTTCCTTACCCTTTTCCCCCCAAAGATACATGCCCTGGGTTATGCAAGCATGTGCTGTCCACAGAGCTGTGTTATAATGGACCTACAAGTCTAGCACAGGATTGCATCAGATAGCAGCTCGAAATATGTTGTCATAGGCTGTCTTCTAGAAAAAGGGAGGATACACCTTTTTTTTTCTTCTTTTAAAAAATATTTATTTATTTATTTGAGGGGGTTAGGGGCAGAGGGAGAGAGAAAATAAGCAGAGACTCCCCACTGAGCACGGAGGCCAATGCAGGGCTCGATCTTATGACCCTGAGATCATGACCTGAGCCAAAATCAAGCATCGGTCGCTTATCAACTGAGGCACCCAGGTGCCCCATACAGGCATCCCTTTTCAATTTTTCCTTCCTCTTTTGCAAGAAAGTTGCTAAGATGAGGAAACATCTGACTGACCAGCATTAAGGGATGGGCTGACTGTATATAATCTACTCATTCTTTTATTCGATTAATTTTTATTGAACACCTATTATGTACCTGGTACTGATGAGGCAGTGGAGCTACAGCTATGAGTATTCACAATTTGTCCTCTCTTGAACCTTATTAGCTTGTATATGAAATAAAAATCAAATCAATTATTATTGTCATCCAAAGTTATTTGTATAATCATTGATGTGACTAACGATGCATTGAACTGGGTATAAGCACTGTGCTAGGCATGGGGTGTGGACATGGGCCAGGTTTGGTTGCTGTCATCGAGGAGCTGAGAGTGTAGTGAGAGAGGCAGACAAGTCATCCCTCCTGAGCATAACAGATGGTTGCTGGGGGAGCTTGAGGAGAGAGTGACAATGGCTTCCTTGGGGAGGCTTGGGCAGGTATCCAGAAGATACAAAATCTTTACAGTGGTCTACAGTGCCCTAAGTGACCTGGATGACCATCTCTCTACACTGGCTTCCTTGCTGGTTCTGGCAATTTCCTGCGTTTAGACCTTTGCACTGGCTTATCCTTCTAACTTAGGGTTTCTTAACCTTGGCACTATTGGTATTTTAGATTAGGGGCCTATCTTGTGCATTGTGGATGTTAGCAGCACCCCTGAACCTTACTGACTGGATGCCAATGGCAACACTCCCTGCTCCCAAGTCATAACAGCCAAAAATGCCTGCAGGGGCATTAACTGCCAAAAGACCCCTAGGGGCAAAACAACCTCCAGCTGAAAACCACTATTCTTTTTTTTTTTTTTTTTTTTTAGATTTAATTTATTTATTTGACAGAGAGAGAGAGGGAACACAAGCAACGGGAGTGGGAGAGGAAGAAGCAGGCTCCCAGTGGAGGAGCCTGATGCAGGGCTTGATCCCATAACACCAGGATCACGCCCTGAGCCGAAGGCAGACGCTTAACGACTGAGCCACACAGGCGCCCCTGAAAACCACTATTCTAACTGCAATATTCCCCCAGATACCTGCACAGTTAGCTAATCCTTCAAGAATTTGCTCAGAATGTTACTTTTTCATACTCAGACTGCCCTATTTAAAACTTCAGTATCGGGTACTCCTCATGAGTTTAAGCCCCATGTTGGACATGGAGCCTACTTAAACAACAACAACAACAAACCCTTCAGTCTCACTTAATTCTTCATCCCCTCACTCACTTTTAAAAATTTTCATCCACATACATTAACATTGTCTAACGTACTATATAATTTATAATTGCTGTTGGCTCTCTCCTTGTTAGAACTTAAGTTCCATGAGAGCAGGTGTTGTTTTGTTCATGGCCGTGTCCTTTGTGCCTAGAACAGTGCCTGGTAGAGTTTAAACATTCAGCACATATTTGGTGAGTGAATTAATGAATGAATAAATGAATGACAGTCAACATTTGTGTGAAACGGTAATGTTTTTAGGTACATCCTCACTTAACTCTCAAGGAATACTATTAATTAGGCCACAGTGTTATTTCCATTATACAGTTAAGGAAACTCATGGAATATTACTCAGCTCTCAGAAAAAGCGATAACACAACATTTGCAGCAACATGCATGGGACTGGAGGAGATTATGCTAAGTGAAATAAGTCAAGCAGAGAAAGACAATTATCATATGGTTTCGCTCATTTATGGAACATAAGAAGTAGGAAGATCGGTAGGAGAAGGAAGGGAAGAATGAAGAGGGGGCAAACAGAAGGGGGAATGAACCACGAGAGACTATGGACTCTGGGAAACAAACTGAGGGCTTCAGAGGGGAGGGGGGTGGGGGGTTGGGATAAGCTGGTGATGGGTAATAAGGAGGGTACATATTTCATGGAGCACTGGGTGTTATGCGCAAATAATGAATCATGGAACATTGCATCAAAAACTAAGGATATACTGTATGGTGACTAACATAACAAAATAAAAATTATTATAAGAAAAAAAAAGAAAAAAAGAAAATAGGATTAGCAGCTACACTAATCAACCTATAACCATCAAAAAAAAAAAAAAAAAGGAAACTCATGATGATAAGGTAAGTCTCACACCAAGAAATGATGGTGTCAGAAAGTAAATCAAGTAATTAAATATTTTAAAATATAGCCCTCTCTGCATTACAAGATGCTTTTCCAGAGTCTGAATGAACTGGGAAATTTGATGAGTAGTAAGGTAGAGCAAAGAGGGGAGAGTCTCCTGGCTATAATCAACCTCTTGCCTCAGGCTCATGAGTACAAGAGACAAAGGGTTTTTCTACCCCTGGAGAAGGTACGGTGTTTACTGCAACAAGTATTTTCATCTTAACCCACTGGCTGTGACTCTATGTACCTCTGTGTTGCTTAACCTGGGACACATGTATCCCCAGGGGATATTAGGAGGTAGAAAAGCATAAGAAAAAGCCCAGAATAATCACTGATAAATAAGAGTCACAGTACTCGGTATGGAAAGGTGAGGAGTACACTAAAATCCCAGTCACATATTGAAAACAAATTCAGATACATTGTTCACTGATTCATTCACCAGCTATTTACTGAGTATCTACTCAGGCACAACACATGGGAACATCTGATAAAGCCTCTTCCCTCATGGAGCTTATATTCTACTGGTAGAGACAGATGATACAGAGATGGGAAATTCAAAGTAATTTTTTAAAATAACACAGGAAAGGTCATAAACATTTCAGGCTGGGGAGGTAGGCACTACTCACACTGTTTGCCTTGCTAGCTCCTGGGGAGTACCCTCACGCACCCTTGGTACTCAAGGTATTCTGGAGAAAGTATTAAGACTTATAGGGTAGTACTTAGTGTCAGGACCCAGCCCGAGAGACAGGAATTGGGTCACCTGGAGCCAGGAAGGTACACTTTATGCTTCTGCTTAAAAACAGCATTTTTGTTTTTCATTTTGTTTTGTTTTTTTCTTGTGCTTTAGATCACAGGAATGTTGGTCCAGGGCACGTAAAAGGATACAGGACTGGTAGTGGGTATCCACAGATAAAAGAGAGTCTGTGGGTCCAAAAAGGAAACGTTGAGTGTTCTGTGTCCCTTTGTAGATGCAGATATATATTAGCCTAGAATATGTTGTAAGGAGTCCTTAGAAAATAAATCTCTTTATTCTCTTTTTAACAATTTGCTTCCTTTTTAAACTTGTGTTTTGTTGTTGCTTGTCCTCTTAGCGATGCACTGCTCTTCACTGAATGTAAGATGCCACTGATTGTAAGATGTACCATTACTTTATTGGACAAAGAATAAAACAAATTATGATCGTAATATATTGTCAATTATGAGACACATTCTGATTTGAGAGGTGTTAACATGTGAAAAAATGTGAAACTTGGAACCACTGGGTAGAATCAAATTTGGTTCTTAGATATGTCATACTAATTGGGCCTTTCTTCTCTGAGCCAGGCTATGTTGTGATTGTTCACTCTTACTATTTTATTTTAATTACCATAAATGAATATTACAGGATACTAATGTTGTGGCCCAGATAATTCTCTGATCAAGGATGACTTGTATTTCCTTTCCATAACATAGAATTGGTGCTGTGGAGCGGTACCCACCAGTGGCTGTGTGTGTGCATGTGTGTGCATGCATATGAGTTCTGGGTACAGAATAGGAGGCCTAAAGCTTAGGAGACAGAGTCCCCACTGGGTGTAGTCTTGGGACTAGTTCTGGCCAAGGGAGTGAAAGCAGAGATAATGCAGGTCATTTCTGAGCAGTGGCATCTAAGCACCTGTGTGTCTTCCTATGCTCTTTTCACGTTTCACAGCAAACTTAGAGGCTGCATATTGAATATGGTACCATATTGAAATAAAACGATCCTGGATCCATCAACCATTCTCTGAGTACCTCCAATCAGGAATATTCTCATTGAGCATTGCCTGAGCAAGACATCAACTTTTATTGTTTTGAGTCACCGAAGGTTGATACAGAAATTAGCCTAACCTAACACAGGTCAGTTTTGCCCTTTCTTTATTTCTTATGAAACATGCAGTGCCTGCCAAAGAATATCAAAGACTTCTTCCAGAACTCCGATGAAGATGGAAATTCCTCAACCGATTGAATGATTACAGGTCCTGTTGACCTTGCTCCACCTGGACTAGAAACGCAAGTTGCTGCCCACCTGCTGGCCTAGTTTCCACCACTGTGGCCAGGGTGTAATTACTACTGTATTGTAGCAGAAATTATGGGCCCGGGAGTTTCTCTTTTGTAACTGATATACTGCCTGTCTACTGGCAGAGGCACACACAACTGAGATCTCTTTGACCAAGGTCAGTAGATCATAGTGTGTTAATCCCAAGAAGGGGAAAAGAGCCTCTTCACAAGGCTCTGTCATTAATTCCCCAGTCATAGCTAGGAACATTTTTCAGGAAGACTTCTATAAAACATGTGTATTAACATCTCATGAAACACAGTCTGAGAGATTGTCTTGAACTCTTTCTCTTACTCCTCATCTTGACCATCATGGGGTTTTCTCTTTAGTGATGGGAAGAAAGGGGGTTTGCACCATTACACGCATACTACTCTATTCACTTAAGTGTTGTGTTCTAGTAATGGGGTCTCCTTATGTCTGGCATAAGATAACACACGTTTGTTTCTTAGAAGGTGGAGAGGGAGAGAGAGAGAGTGCGTGTGTGTGTGTGTGTGTGTGTGTGTGTGTGTGTGTGTATAGTGGGGGATAGAGGCATGAGGCATGAAGTCTAGGTAATACAGAGCATTAGAATATTATTAACATGAGGTAATTTTATTTGCATTTTAGGATTGCTTTGATTTCAGGATAAGGGATGGATTAGAAGAGTTAAGACGTTGGAAGAAATGAGCCTGGTCCCTGAGAGACCCGTTAATAGTGTATTCCACTCATCTAGGCCAAGGGATATATTCAGTGGTAATGCCAATAGAAACGAAGACTGACATTTTAGAATTATTTTATAGATCAACTCTCTAGGAGATGGTAGAATGTTTTATTTTCAAATAAGGCTTTTATTTTTCAGGTGTGATGAGACCAATGGATCAAGAGATGATTGCCATTGAAAATAAGGTTTGTTACAGTTCCCAAGGAGGGGGCTGCACCCCACCCCATGCAGGGCCACAGGGGGAAGCACCAGAATCAGGCAGGAGGTAGAAGGAGCAAGCGGAAGGCATGGGCAAGAGCCTTTGCTGTAGTTTCTGTGGGAAAGGCAAGGAAAGGCAGGATAAGCAGGCTTAAAATTGGCTAGTTTGAATAATTTCAGGAGGCTGTGGGGTATGGGGGCTTTCTCTAGATATCTGGCACCTGGCCCTGTGATGATTCGGGCAGAATACTGCCATCTAGAGTAGGAGTTTTGAATTGGTTCATTGGCACATGAAAAGTGAACACCAGGGCAAACCCCTTACTGTCTCTAAGGACTGGCCGGCCCTGGGAGGGGTGGTGATACTAGCCAGCAAGGCCAGATGCCAAAAGAACAAATATACAGAAAGTAACAAAATATGGTTAACATGCAGTTGGTGAGAAAAATGAAGAAATCAAAGTGATTTCCATCTGGAATGACAATATGGAAGTGAAATGCTATTAACTTTCCAGAGAACTAAACTTTATTAAGCACCTCCTATGACCTTTATATCATCTCAATTAAAGCGAAGTTTTGACAGTAGGACTACTTTCAGTTTAATTTTACAGCTGTGCTGAAGAGGCCTGCAAGAGTTTGTGCTCAGTCCCCTATGACATGCTCCCTCACAGCTTGATTTTAGGTATGAAGATCTGAGGTCCATGCAGGACATCTTGATAGAATTATCTAGGACACAATGCCCAGAATATCCCCATTTGTACCTATGTGCTTATTTACCCGAAACTTGCCTTGCACTTGCTGCATCCCAGATACTCTAAAAGCTTCACAAATGCCAGCTGATTTACTCCCATAGTAATACTTTGAGGTATTTATTATCATCCCCATTTTACTCATACGTTTAATGATCACAATAGTTACCAATTTATGGAATACACTGACAAAACATGCACTAGGCTAAGCATTTTACGTAAATTAACTAATGTTGATCTCATAAGACAAACGTGATTGTCTCCATTGCAAAGACGAGAAACTAAGGCTTGATGGCTTGTCTCCTTGGACTACTATCACATGGCTTGATTTTTACGAATTTCATAAATGTGAGTTTCTGCTGTGGATTAAAACCATTGTCCCATTTTGCAGACTAGAAATTAAGGATCAGCAGGAGCCACGGGGCCGTAAGTTACCCAGGCTCAATATGAATTTCAGTATATGTGATTCTTCATTCCAATCTCCTCCCAATATTCCTGTGCTTTTCGAATGGTGGTTCACTGAGCTGCGTTTTCAGTTTCACAAACATGAGTTTCTTCACAGGATTTCACAAGACAGGACATTACTGTGGGCTGAATTATATTCCCCTCAAAATCCCTACTGAAGTCCTCCAGGACCTCAGAACAGGACTGTGTTTTGGGGCTGGACCTTTGAAAAGGTACTTCAGGTAAAATGAGGTCATACAGGTACGTTCTAATCCAAAATGGCTGGTGTCCTTCTCAGAAGGGACACCAATAGGGTACAGACACACAAGGAGGGAAAACCAAGTGAAGACAGGCACCTGCAAGCCACAGGGAGAGCCTGAGAAACAATCAAGCCCACTGACACCCTGATCTCAGACTTCGAGCCTCCAGAATTTCATAAGCAAATAAATGTCTGTCCTTGAAGCCTCCCAGCCTGTGGTAATCTGTCATGGTGGTGCTAGGAAACGTAGACTCAGGGCGAGTTTGCACTACTAAAAGGAAATCAGAAAGCCACCGTCCCGGACTGTCGTTCAGGCTGTTTGACCGGTCTGACTGTTTTCCCAAGTTCACTAACCCGGAGGTCAGATGACTTCCTGGGATGGAAGCCAGCTTCCTCTTGCTGTTACTTGGACCACTGATCTGCAGACGTTTTGTTCTTCTTCTTCTAACTTCCTCTCCTGTGACTGGGGACATAAATATTAGAGAAACAAAAGCCCAGAATGCTAAGGTTGCCACTCTCACTTCCTCCTGCCCTGAACGCAGCAGCGCTGTTCTGAATACAGTAATTGTCCTGGGGCACCCGGCAGGGGCGAGAGAGAAGGCGGCAGTGCCCCAGCGGCCACCCCAGCAGGCGGATACAGCGTGTCATGTTTCACAGAGCCCCTTCTGGACACAGAAAATGCCAAAATGATGTCTCCTACCCGCCTGGCTGGGATGCTGATCCCAGCCATGGCCTTCCTCTCCTTCCTGAGACCCGAGAGCTGGGAGCCTTGTGTGCAGGTATGTGGTTCCATAGCAGTTCATCTCCTGAGAAATTTGCCTTGCTTCTGAAAAACTGCTCTCTGCCTTGAACTTCCCACTGTGGCTCCCTCCTAGTTGGCTAGTTTCATTTGCAACAAGGAAGCAAATTACCTTAAGGACTTGAGAAGCCACAGTTCACGGTTACATTGCACCAATAGGCAGCCAGTGGGCTCATGGCCCATTTAGGACTTCAAGGGCTAATAGGAGCTTTAGGTCAGATAGATCTGCTTAAAATCACTCTTCTTTGACTTCTGGGCTGTGTGGCCTTGAAGAAGTAATTAAACCTCTCTGAAGCTAGTTTTTACATCCATAGAAGCCTTATAATAATACCTACTTCAGCAGAGAGTTGTAAGAGGTCTGCTTCCTGTCATTCCTTTCTGCTGGCGGACTCAGCTTCAGGCACTCACTTTGCCCCTTTCAGTTTCAGGAAGGTGTTTTGTTTTGTGTTTTGTCTCTTAATAGGGAGAATTTTCTAAGTGGATTCCAGACTTTTAGATCTAGCCCTAGTTTCAAGGAAGAAAAGAAATGAGATTGGAAAAGAAAAGTGGAGAGAGAAATAAAGAAAAAGACGGAGAGAAAGAGACAGAGAGAAGGGGGAAAAGGGAGAGAGAACCATGTAAAATGACAGCTAATGCAATGGTTTCTTTCTTTGTGAAACACCAAACGACTTTTGCATAATCTCATTCATGATGGATCTCTTTTGCTTTCCCTTGCGTGGACTTCACAAGTGCTTGGAAAACCCATAGTAGAACCCAACAACCGAGGGACTGTCCTGGGATTTAGTGTGTGGCAGAGTCAGAAACTCAAGAAAAGTATAATCAGCCAGAGTCCTGAGATTGAGGGCATTGGGGAAATATATACTTTAATATGTAACAAAGATGAATTTGTCATCTCAAAGTCCTCCCTTCCTCTAATTCCCTACCCAGAGCCCTGCTCATTGTCTTCTCTGTGTCCCTCCTGCTGTTAGGTTAATGGGAATGGATCCTCTAATCAGTCACCCCTGGATAAAATCACACCTTCCCTTTCCCCACATGCCATATTCTCAGTCTCCAAAACCTGTCCAACCCCGTCCATTGCCTCGGTGTCACCCTAGGGCGGGTCCTCAGTCCCCCTTGCCTTGACTCTTGGATAGTGACTGGTCTCCTGCCTCCTAGTCCGCTTTCCACTCTAATTCATTCTGCAGATTTTCATTTGTTGTTTATTTGTTGTTGTTTTGCGTGAGGTTCATTTCTAACAAATTGCCACCTTAACAACTTGTAATAACTTCTGAGTGCTATTAGGACAGTTGCTACCCCAGGACCTTTGCACAGACTATTTCCTCTAGCTAGAATGCTTTGCTCCTAGATCACTGCTGCCCAAAGGCAATACCATGTGGGTCACATGAACTTATTTAAATTTAAATAATAAATGTAACTAAATTTAGCCAAATTTTTATTTAACTAAATTTTAGCTAAATTAATTAATCAGTTAATTAATGACTGGAAGTTAATAATTGTTATTTTTTTTACCAATCATTTTAATGTCTTTTTTTTTCTCCCTAGAGAGAGAGAAAGAGAAACTGTGTGTGCATGTGTGAGCGGAGGGGGAGGGGCAAAGGGAAAGGGACAGAATCCCAAGCAGACTGTGCTGAGTGCCGAACCTATCATAGGGCTTGATTTCACAACCCTGAGATCATGATCCGAGCCAAATCAAGAGTCGGTCACTTAACCAACTGAATGACCCAGGCACCCCCATTCTAATGTCTTTTTAAGTTTTCTTTTTAATTTAAATTCAATTAGCCAACATATAGTACATCATTAATTCCAGATGTAGTGTTCAACGATTCATCAGTTAGATACAGCTTTAAATTTTCTAGTAGCCACATTGAAAAAATTAAAATTGGTAAATTTAACTTTAATAATATTTTAATTTAACCCAGTATATTCAAAATATTATTTGAAAATGTAATATATACTAAACTATTAATAAAATATTTCACATTCTTTCTTTGGTAGTAAGTGTTTGTAATTTAGTATATATTTTACAGTTTACATGCCTCTCAGCTTAGACTAAGTTTCTCGTGCTCAAGAGCCATGTGTGGCTAGTGCTTCCATGCTGGATGGTGCAGTCTTAGATTTCTTCATGACTTAACCCTTCACTTCATTTAATTTCTGCTTAAATGTCACCTCCTACTGGAAGTATTCCTTGATCACCTCATGTAGAACTCCCCACACCCCATATTTGCCTCTAATCTCTAGATGTTTATTTTTTTATAGCCTGTCATTATATGTTTTTTGCGTATTTGTTCCTTGTTTGTCCTTCCCTTTGGAATGGGATCTATAAGCGAACAACATCATTGCTGATTTTATTTACCACTGTATCCCAGTGTTTAGTGCTGGTCCCAGCCTATCAATAACCCATGTTATGGTTGGACCAGCCCCTGTGGTTCTTTATGATTATAAGGTACCCTTCAGCAATAACCATCAGGAAACTTTGAAAAACTGAAAGTTGATTACTTCTAAGACCTGGAAATTACCGAGCAATGCTAAGGGTAGAGAGAAACAGCTCTCAAGCACGTGCAGTTCTGTTATTATTGGGGTTGAGGATGGGGGACTAGGGTTTCCCTGGCTCCCTCTTTATTGGTGAATTTAAACACAAGAGCAGGTATTTAGGAAGGGTTTGGGGGGGGCAGGAAGAATGCTCAGTGAGGTGAAGTGGCCTGGCTCTTTATCTAGTCATGTGGCTGGCATTATGTTTCTTGGAAATACCCCTCTTTGAAGTGGATGCCTCCCCAATCAAAGCTTAAATCAGGCACCTGCATTACGACAAAAGCCAACTGTCAAGGCTTACACTACACCCAGTGCATAGCACATAGTAGGTGCTCAAATTATACGTGTTAGATAATTAAAAGTATCGCCACAAGGCTCTGGCTTCCCCACCTACTTAGGTTTTACACTCCTAGTTCATACCCCACCTACCTAGTTTTACACTCCTAGTTCATCTGAATTAGTTTCCATTCCTTCTTGCTTACACTGCTCTCTCCTTTTTCCTCTTCCCGCATATCCAAATCTTACTCATCCTTCAAGACTCATCTTGAAATTCTCTCTTTCTCAGAAACACTCTATAATCCTTGAATCTGGAATTGATCTCTACCATTTATGAGCTGGAGGAAGTTATTGTCCAGGCCTGGTTTATGGCCCTTTTCAGTAGTATGAGTAGTGTTCCTATCTCAACTCTTCCTCTAGATTGTGAGCTCACTGAAGTCTGGAGCCGTATCACATGGGTCTTGGCACTGCCCACAGCACTTAGAGAAAAGGCCTACAATTTGGATTTAAGCAAATCTTCATTCAATCAGTTATTCATTCATTTATTCAATAAATAATAAGCATTAACCATTTGCCAGGCACAATTCTGAGCGTGGGAGAGACAGCAGAGAGCAAGAATACCAAAGCTTACAATCTAGTGAGGGAAATGAACAACACAAATGGAACGATCACATAGGTAATTGATATTAGATGGTGATACACCGAATGGAGGTAGATGGAAGAGGGTGAAGAAAGGAAGCCTGTTATCATCCATTATTACATAGTATGGTCTGGGAGGCTCCTATAAGGGGTAGCATTTCAGGAGACATGCCACTGAAGCGAAGAGCTGCACTTGTGACCTGTGATACTCTATGCATATTACTTCTTCTCTCTGAATTCTTCTTCTTTAAAAGGTTTATTTGAAGATAAATTAAAGTATATAACATATAAGAAATATGCCCACATATGGTAGGGGATTAATAATAACTGCTAATAATAAATGTTAACATTTATTGATCATTTTCACTGTAATAGGCTTCGAGATAATCTCTTTAAATACCTTATTTCATTTAATCCTTTTAACAGATTCTTTTGGTTTTAAACAGAAAACCAAAATTAGCTGGCTTAAGCAAGAAATTTTGTTGAAGAAATCAGAGAACCCAGAAATTAAATGGGAGGTTACAGAATAAGAGCTTACAAAGAGTTTGGGAAAGTATGATGGAAACAAGCACATGAACCAAAGGAGCATAAACTACTTGACCTTATTTACTAGGTTTCACCATTGGAGTCCACACATCCTAAAGATTTTTTCCCCATTTCTGTATCACCTGCTATTTAAGGTCAATGAGCCAAAGGAGAGAATGCCACTGGCAAAAATTGAGCTATTACTGTGAAGTGTGGACACCTTAACTAGTAGTCTCCCCAAGGCTGTATACAATTTTGGGGGTACTTGGAGAAAAACACTCTGCCCCAAATCACATGGAAGAACTGGGGTGAAACCCAGGGCTTTGGGACTCCAGAGCCTCAGCTCTTCACCACTTGATTCCATTGCCTCTCCCTAAATGCTATAATTGTGATAGTAGAGGTTAGAAAACTGGGGACATAGTGGGTGCTCCCCCCGTCCAAATCTGGAGTAAGAGATTTTAGAAGTAAAAAGTGAGTGGACGAATGAATGAACGGGTGTGTGGATGGATGGATAGATGGATGGATGGTTGGATGACGGATGGATGATTAGATGACAGATGGGTGGTTGCAGATGGATGATTGGATGATGGATGGATGGATGGATGGATGGATGGATGGATGGATGGATGGATGGACAACTGGATGATTGATGGACGGATGGATGATTGGATGATTGATGGTTGGACAGATGGCCCCTGTGTTTTTACTGGAGGTCTCCAAGGTTCTGGCCTAGGAGAGGGGAGTGGAGAGGGCAGCTGAGGTGCACGCATTAAGAAAGATACTGTATCTAACATGTGATCATTGCAGGTGGTTCCTAACATTACTTACAAATGCATGGAACTGAATCTCGACAAAATTCCCAACAACATCCCCACGTCAACCAAGGAACTGGACCTGAGCTTTAACCCCCTGAGGCATTTAGACAGCCATAGCTTCTCCAACTTCCCAGAACTTCAGGTGTTGGATTTATCCAGGTAAGCAATGAGCTTTTACACATTGCCCAAGGTAAAATGCTCATTGTTTCTTCGCTTCATTCTTACGTCAGGAGTTTTACGTTTATTCACTTATTCATTCAACAGATATCTTACTTGCTGTATAACTTTGGGCAAGCCATCTCCCTTCTCCTGATTTCATTGCCTCACCTGTGAAATGAGCAGCTGGATGAGCAAGATTTTGAGGACAGTTCTATCTTTTGATATTCTTTTAAGTCAGGGAAGAAAATTGACTTAAACTCTTTCACCAGCAGATATTTACTGACTACTTGCTATATGTCATACAGTCTGCTAGAAAACAAGAGTATGTTGATATATACAATTCCAGCTATTAAGGAGGGCACACACACCTGAAGAAGTAACATGTTACAATTCTGAGCATGGTGCTAGGCACATAGTAGGCATGCAATAAATGTTACTTGATTCCGATTTTGGATTTTGAACCTGAGATAAGGACGGTAATACACACCAGTAATTGATAAGCTATGTGCAAACTAGAGGCAACATATTGTGTTGTTCAGAAGAGGGGGCTTCTCTGCAGTGGGTAGTAAAGACAGATTTCATGAACTGAGTGGGATTCAAAGAATGTCTAGAATATTGAAAGTAGGGTAGGGAAATAGGAAGATATAAGTAACCCAAAGAGAAAGATGACAAGATCAAAGGAAAATATCTGCTGCGAGAAAGAACAGTGACTAAGATTTTCTTTTCTGATGCAGGGAAATTTATCATTTAATAGGGCAGGTGAAAGTATTATCATTATTTTTGGGGGGAATTGAATCCTAAAACTATTATCATCATTAAGGTCTTATTTTAAAATGTACTAGATAATGGATCATATTCTGTATAAGAGTTTGTGGAAAATGCAGAAGCATTTTATATGTGGCTTTTTATTATACAAACGTTTAATAAATTCTAAGATCATAGAATGAAAATCCTCTTTATAGTGGATATTTCTTTTTTTTTCTTTTTTATAATAATATTTTTTATTATATTATGTTAGTCACCATACACTACATCCCTAGTTTTTGATGTAAAGTTCCATGATTCATTACTTGCGTATAACACCCAATGCATCATGCAATACGTGCCCTCCTTAACACCCATCAGCAGCCTATCCCATTTGCCCACCCCCCTCCCCTCTGAAGCCTCCAGTTTGTTTCCCACAGTCCATAGTCTCTCATGGTTCATTCCCCCTTCTGTTTGCCCCCCCTTTCTTCTCCTACCGATCTTCCTATTTCTTATGTTCCATAAATGATACATATGATAATTGTCTTTCTCTGCTTGACTTATTTCACTTTGCATTATCTCCTCCAGTCCCGTCCATGTTGCAGCAAATTGTTGAGAAATCATTCTTTTTTGATGGCCGAGTAATATTCCATTATATATATGGGCCACATCTTCTTAATCCAGTCATCTGTTGAAGGGCATCTCGGCTCCTTCCATGATTTAGCTATTGTGGACAATGCTGCTATGAACATTGGGGTGCATATGGCCCTTCTCTTCACTACGTCTGTATCTTTGGGGTCAATACCCAGTAGTGCAATGGCTGGATCATAGGGTAGCTCAATTTTTAACTTTTTATGGGACCTGCACACTGTTTTCCAGAGTGGCTGTACCAACTTACATTCCCACCAACAATGTAGGAGGGATCCCCTTTCTCCACATCCTCTCCAACATTTGTTGTTTCCTGCCTTGTCAATTTTTGTCATTCTAACTGGCGTAAGGTGGTATCTCAGTGTGGTTTTGATTTGAATTTCCCTGATGGCTAATGATTTTGAACATTTTTTCATGTGTCTGTTAGCCATTTGTACGTCTTCATTGGAAAAGTGTCTGTTCATATCTTCTGCCCATTTTTTTGATTTGTTTATTTGTATCTTGTGTATTGAGTTTGAGAAGTTCTTTGTAGATCTTGGATACCAGTCTTTTATCTGTAGTATCATTTGCAAATATCTTCTCCCATTCCGTGGGCTGCCTCTTAGTTTTTTTGACTGTTTCCTTGGCTGTGCAGAAGCTTTTTATCTTGATGAAGTCCCACAAGTTCATTTTTTCTTTTGTTTCTCTTGCCTTTGGAGGTGTGTCATGAAAAAAGTTGCTGTGGCCGATGTCAAAGAGGTTGCTGCCTATGTTCTCCTCTAGGATTTTGATGGATTCCTGTCTCACATCTAGATCTTTCATCCATTTGGAGTTTATCTTTGTGTATGGTGTGAGAGAGTGGTCAAGTTTCATTCTTTTGCATGTAGCTGTCCAATTTTTCCAGCACCATTTATTGAAGAGACTGTGTTTTTTCCACTGGATGTTTTTTCCTGCTTTGTCAAAGATTAGTTGCCCAAAGAGCCGAGGGTCCATTTCTGGGGTCTCTATTATGTTCCATTGGTCTATGTGTCTGTTTTTGTGCCAGTACCATGCTGTCTTTGTGATCACAGCTTTGTAGTACAGCTTGAAATCCAGCAACGTGATGCCCCCGGCTTTGTTTTTCCTTTTTAACAATTCCTTGGTGATTCGGGGCCTTTTCTGGTTCCACACAAATTTAAGGGCTGTTTGTTCCAGTTCTTTGAAAAATGTCATTGGTATTTTGATCGGGATGGCATTGAAAGTGTAGATTGCTCTGGGTAGCATGGACATTTTAACTATGTTAATTCTTCCGATCCATGAGCTTGGAATATTTTCCATCTTTTTGTGTCTTCTTCAATGTCTTTCAAGAGTGATTTGTAGTTTCTAGAATATAGATCCTTTACGTCTCTGGTTAAGTTAATTCTGAGATAACGTATGATTTTTGGTGCTATTGTAAATGGAATGGATTCCCTAATTTCTCTTTCTTCAGTCTCATTGTTCGTGTATAGAAATGCAACTGATTTCTGAGCATTGATTTTGTATCCCACCACATTACTGAATTGCTCTATAACTTCTAGTAGTTTGGGGGTGGATTCTTTTGGGTTTTCCACATAGAGTATCATGTCATCTGCAAAGACAGACAGTTTGACTTCTTCTTTGTCGATCTGGATACCTTTTATCCCTTTTTGTTGTCTGATTGCTGTTGCAAGGACTTCTAGTACTATGCTGAATAATAATGGCAAGAGTGGGCATCCTTGTTGTGTTCCTGATCTTAAGGGAAAGGCTTCCAGCTTTTCCCTATTGAGAATATTTGCTGTAGGCTTTTCACAGATGGTTTTTATGAAATTGAGGAATGTACCCTCTATCCCTACACTCTGAAATGTTTTAATCAGGAAAGGATGCTGTATCTTGTCAAATGCTTTTTCTGCATCTATTGAGAGGATCATATGGTTCTTGACTCTTTTCTTGTTGATATGATCTATCACACTGATCAATTTGCGAATGTTGAACCACCCTTGCATCCCAGGTATGAATCCCACCTGGTCATGATGGATAATCCTTTTAATGTCCTGTTGGATTCTAGTAGCCAGGATCTTGTTGAGGATTTTGGCGTCCATATTCATCAGGGAAATCGGTCTGTAATTCTCCTTTTTGATGGGGTCTTTGCCTGATTTGGGGATAGTGGATATTTCTATAGAAAGAAGAATGGGCATCCAATGTCTTATACTCTTAACTTGGAAACTTACAGAGTATATAGCAAAGGGGGAATGAAGCATTTTAAAGCCAGTGGGATAGAGCACAGAGCTCTGTGGGGGTCGGAAGACCCAAGCCGGGTCCTCCTCTACCATTTACAGCTATGTGGACTGAAGCATGTCACTTCATCTCCCTGAGTGTCATTTTTTGTATCTGTGAAACAGAAATGGTGAAACTTACTCCATAGGGATAAATGTGATAATGAATGTTAGCAGATGTGTGTGTGTGTATAATTTATATAAATTTTATATAAATTATATATATAAATATAAATTTTATATATATACACATATATATAAAACATTATACAGTAGACTTTATAAGGATAAAAACATTATTATTAGCACTTCATTAGTTTCTAAATTTCAGTTTTCTGAGTAAGAATTTTGTCAAGACCTATAATTAAGATAGACAAATCATCCCTTCTCCTTTTTAAAATAAGAAGTAGTTTCTCATCAAAAAATGTCCCTTATAATTCATCTTCGATCCACCACCTACATAAGGAACTTCCCTCAGAGGCCTTAACTATGTGTCTGGAGAGAGGACAGCTCTCCCTCTGGTTAGCCAGGAAGAGATCCTGGCTTAGGACAGAGACAAACATAGTACCATAGATACCCCTGGCCATTTCATATTCCTTCACAATGTTCACATATAGTAACTCAGCTAGTCCTCTAGGCAAACTTTTATTCCTATGGAAACCTATTGCTATATTTGTTTTCTTTTTTAGATGAAGAAACTGAGGCTCAGAGAGTTTCAGTAATTTATCTACGTTCACATTCTGTTTTGTGGAGGTTGTTAGCAGCAGAGATTCATATTCACATCTCCTGCTTCCAAGTTAAATGATCTCTTCATCTTAATGCTCTGCTCCTCAAAAGTGATGAGCTCCCTCTGGTGAGACAAAGACACAGCAAGACCCCTCCAGTGTTGCCTAATACATACGATTATGGGTTATAAAATCCTAGAACTGACAGCAATGTGAGAAATAATTGAGTTTAGCTCCCTCATTTAGAACGGTGATAACTGAGATCCACAGAGGTATGAGAGGACCACAGAGACACCAGAACTGAGTTGTCTCGCCCCCTTTTCCAGTGTTCTTTCTATGGCACCCATCACCCTCTATCAAATTACCAATCAATAAAAGCTTGGGCCAAAATGCTTTTATTACCCCTGACCGTCATGGAGGGGATAGGACAAGTGGAGAAACTGTAAATGCAATTCAGACTGAACTAGGAAATAACTCATTTGCAAATGTTAACTGGCATGCACCTGCACTGCTAGCAAATGTTTATCATTAGCTTGCCATTTGTTGGCTGGATAAGAACCTTGTCTCTAGGACACATCCATGAATATTGTATATAGCATAGCTGCCATTTCTCTTGGGGCAAAATTCAAAATACTCTTCCAATGTGTAAGCCTCTGCTTTGTATTCTCCTTTCTCCACAACCTCATCTCACACCACTCCACTTCCCTCTCTGTACACCAGACACAAGTTTCTCACAGTTTCTCACAGTTCCTCCACGTATTGTGGCTGTCGCCTACCTCAGGGCTTTTGTATCTGCTTTTCAGCTCATTTCCTTTTCTTGGTAATTCCTACTCATCCTTCAGATTTCAACTTATGTACTCTCAGAGAGGCTTGCTTTGATCCCCCTTGTCTAAAAGTCCTTTCCTTTAATGTAAGGTTTCATAGTACACTTTCTTTTTCTTCCACAGAACTTACTCCTACCACCCATTACTAACATTTACCTCTGATAACTACAACTTACAAATATCTAGCTGTCATATATGGAAAGTTTTGCATAAACCTTGAGGGTATCTGTGATGCTTATGTGTAATTTTTTATATCTTTGAAATTGACATTTACCAGTCATTTATCATGCCTAACAGCTATTGGCTATCTTTATCATCTGTACCAATCTGATGGATAATCACAATTATGTTGGCAGGAAATGGCTGAAGTTAATCCAAGGCAGTTACATACTTTTATCAGCCATACAGTCTTCATGTGCCCCAATTATTGATCTTTAACTGATTTCCTTCTGAGGGATGTCCTGCCTCCGCTTAGCATGTGTACCTTATGTGACAAAAAGAGTTTGTCATTGTGTCTGGTAGGATAATACTGGATCTGTGGGGCTTATTTGCTCATGTCATCATCTGTCCTGCTTCATGTCTTTGTCAATGCATAATCATATGTCATGTCACATCTGTGCAGAGAGCTAGAAGACTGGTATGGTTATTCCTTTTTGAGTTTTAATTCAGCAGAAACATTACATAATCTGTATCTCTTTTCCCTGTAGGTGTGAAATTCGGATAATTGAAGATGATGCGTATCAGGGCCTAAACCACCTCTCCATCTTGATATTGACAGGAAACCCTATCCAGGAGTTATTCCCAGGAGCCTTTTCTGGACTCTCAAATTTACAGATGCTGGTGGTCGTGGAGACAAATGTACAATCTCTAGAGGACTTCCCCATTGGACATCTCAAAACCTTGAAGGAGCTTAATGTAGCTCACAATCTTATCCATTCCTTCAAGTTACCTGAATATTTTTCTAACATGCCCAACCTGGAGTACTTGGATCTTTCCAATAACAAGATCCAAAATATTTATCATAAAGACTTGCAGGTTCTACGTCAAATGCCTCTACTCAACCTTTCTTTAGACTTGTCCCTGAACCCTTTATACTTTATCCAACCAGGTGCCTTTAAAGAAATTAAACTCCATGAACTGACTTTGAGAAGTAATTTTAATAGTACACATGTAATGAAAACTTGTATTCAAGGTCTGGCTGGTTTAAAGATCCATCAGTTGGTTCTGGGAGAATTTAAAAATGAAAGGAAGTTGGAAAGCTTTGATAAATCTCTCCTGGAGGGACTGTGTGATTTGACCATTGAAAAATTCCGGATAGCATACTTTGATGAGTTCTCAAAGGATACTACTGACTTATTTAATTGTTTGGGAAATGTTTCTACAATTTCTCTGGTGCATCTGTTTTTAAACAGGCCAAGATACCTTCCTAAAAATCTCAGATGGCAACGGTTGGAAATGGTTAACTGTGGATTTGAAGAATTTCCCACGTGGGGGCTGGACTCTCTCAAGGAGTTTGTTTTCACTGCCAACAAAGGCGTGAACACTTTTACTGAGATGAACCCGAACAGCCTTGAGTTTCTAGATCTCAGTAGAAATGGCCTGAGTTTTAAGGGTTGCTGTTCTCACTCTGAATTGGGGACAACCAGACTGAAGCATTTAGATCTGAGCTTCAATGATATTATTACCATGAGTTCAAACTTCTTGGGCTTAGAACAACTAGAATATCTAGATTTCCAGCATTCCAATTTGAAACAGGCTAGTGATTTTTCAGTATTCCTATCCCTCAGAAACCTCCGTTACCTTGATATTTCTTATACTCACACCCAAGTTGTCTTCCACGGCATTTTTGATGGCTTGGTCAGCCTCCAAGTCTTGAAAATGGCTGGTAATTCTTTTCAGGACAACTTCCTTCCAAATATTTTCAAAGACCTGACTAACTTGACCATTCTAGATCTCTCTAAGTGTCAGCTGGAACGGGTGTCCCAGGTAGCATTTGGTTCACTTCCGAAACTTCAGTTGATAAATATGAGTCACAACAATCTCCTGTCATTGGATACACTCCCTTATGAACCTCTCCTCTCCCTCCAAATTCTGGATTACAGTTTTAATCGAATAGTGGCCTCCAAAGAGCGAGAACGACAGCATTTTCCAAGTAATCTAGTTTCCTTAAATCTTACTCAGAATGACTTTGCTTGTGTTTGTGAACACCAGAACTTCCTGCAGTGGGTCAAGGACCACAGGCAGCTCTTGGTGGAAGTTGAAGAAATGGTGTGTGCAAAACCTTTAGACATGCAGGGCATGCCCATGCTGAGTTTTAGGAATGCCACCTGTCAGAGGAGTAAGACTATCATTACTGTGTCGGTGTTCACTGTACTCATGGTTTCTCTGGTAGCAGTTTTGGTGTATAAGTTCTATTTCCACCTGATGCTTCTTGCTGGCTGCAAAAAGTACAGCAAAGGCGAAAGCACTTATGATGCCTTCGTTATCTACTCAAGTCAAGATGAAGACTGGGTAAGGAATGAACTGGTAAAGAACTTGGAAGAGGGGGTGCCCCCCTTTCAGCTCTGCCTTCACTATAGAGACTTCATTCCTGGTGTGGCCATTGCTGCCAACATCATCCAGGAAGGTTTCCACAAAAGCCGGAAGGTTATTGTTGTGGTGTCCCAACACTTCATCCAGAGTCGGTGGTGTATCTTTGAGTATGAGATTGCCCAGACCTGGCAGTTTCTTAGTAGTCGTGCCGGCATCATCTTCATTGTTCTGCAGAAGGTGGAGAAGTCCCTGCTGCGGCAGCAGGTGGAGCTGTATCGGCTTCTTAGCAGGAACACTTACCTAGAGTGGGAAGACAGTGTCCTGGGGCGGCACATCTTCTGGAGACGACTCCGAAAAGCCTTGCTGGATGGTAAACAGTGGAGTCCAGAAGGAACAGCAGATGCAGAAAACAGCTAGCATGAAACGGTAACCTCTGCCTGGGGAGGAAAAGCTCCCGTGGTGCTTCTTGCCCAGCTGGACACAGTACTTGTTCAGTTAACAAGTATTAAATGCTGTGACGTATCTGGCATTGTGCTAAGGGCCGATGATCCAGTGGTGCACGAGGTATAGAGGACTGCTGACCTCATGGAGTTTACAGTACAGAGGGAATAATACTGTGCTAAATCACAGAACCTCCAGGTGCATGTTTCCATCAAATCAGGTCAGGAGTCCATGGCATGGAAAGTCAACTCAATTCTTACCCCATCAAAATGAATTAGACCTAAGAGACTGGGCCCCAGAGAGATCAGGAAGAAGACATAGTTCTTCACCTGAGTCTTTGGAATGGAAACTACCTCATGTTTTACCTGCTAGCCATATTAAAGCTGTTTTGGCAGTTTTAACCAAACAAGGTCTTTGCTCATCTTTTCCTTTTCTGTTGAATGCAACTGAAATTTCACTTGATGACTCTGAAATCTCCTGATTCAGACCACTTCCCCTCCACTTGAAGCCAGTTTCTTTACAAAGGCTAAAGTCTAGAAACTAGCAGGAGCCCTTATTAACACATATCCAAGGAAATCTGATTAACACATAGTCACAAACATCCTGGCCATTCTTTAGTATGTTCTATTTATTAATTAATTGTGTCTGATACATTTTTGTTTTTATAAAATCCGGGTCTCATTTTTCATGTCTCCTCTATAAACTCTTACCATAAATAAGGCATGCTGGAAATTTCCATATTTAAGCACTATCGTTCAAGCAAATATGTAAAATACACTCCATCACTTTGTCACTTGATGTCACTCTAAAGTTATTACCTACTAAGTTATGAATGTCATGAAGGAAGAATTAAAATAATTTGGTTGAAAGTGGCACTTATTGTAATAGAGAGGGAGAAGTCCAAATTCCCGGTCCTATAATGAGCAATTCGGGGCTAAGGGTGGCCAAGAAATGAGTTGACCTGGAGGTCAGTTGTTGATGGTCCCAGAAACATAGGGCTGATATAGCTGGGATGACCATGTGACAAGAGCTGCAGCAGTTTCTTCTGCAGGAAATGAGTATTTGCTGATGGAACATTGACTTTTTCAGGGGATTATGAAATGGTTCAAAGTAGGGAGTGCACACTGCTGCTTCCTGTTGAGTACTACTCCCTGTGACCACATTTAGGAAAGAGTAGATGTTATCACTAAGAAAATAATGTCACTGAGGTTAATGTGGGTTATGTTAAGGGGAATTCTTAGAAAAACACACACCCTTCTTCCCCAGGAAGAACAACAAAGTAATTTGGAAAATATGGTTGTTAAAACTGAAAACATGGCCATAACCCAGGAGTCTGCTTGTGACTGTTTCAGAGTGTATTTTGGTTGGAGCCTAAATGGAGTTGTTGAACATACCTGGGTGTGTTTATAGGTCTTGCATGGTAGTGAAAGTGGATCTGTGTCTTTGTGAGAGTGCCTCTATGTGCTGCTGTCTGTGTCTGTGTGTATGCAAGAGCGTGTGTGTCTGTGTGATCATGTCCGCGTGGAACAGTGTGATTCTATATGTGCATTTGATGTGGAAGTCTACAGCTGTTTGAGATAGGTTCTCTACTCTTGTGTTTGTATGTGATTGCTTATATATGAATATCTGTGTTATTCTGCGTATGCCTGAAGACATGTGTTTTTGTGTGTGTCCAAGGCTATTGTGAGTGTTCTTGTGTTCATATTTGAGTGTGGGTTCTGTATATGTGTGTTAGTTCAAGCAAATATACAAGACTCCAAGGAGGAAAATCAAAATGAAGCTGGAATGTTTCCTGTATAGAAGGCTGATGCTGACCTCCTTCCCATCAGTCCCCTCTCCCAGACGGGAGTTCTGAAAATTGCAGGTGAGACAGACAAGGAGGGAAAGAAATGATAGGACGGAAACATAAGGGCAGGGAAGAGGAAAGTCAGACCATGGGCAGATCCTTTGAAGCCATTTAAGATCTCCATAGTAAAGAGAGACAAGGAGTGGAATAGAGCAAAATTAATACTAATTAGAATGCCTTCAATCTGTGTAATACCCTACAACTTGGATCATAGTCACACAATTATGACCACATCTGAATTTCTTATCTGGGGGAGGTAGCAGGTTAAGAATTAGTATCCCCATGTTACTGACATGAAACCTGAAGTTGAAGGAAGTAAGTTTATTGTCAATAGGCCACAGTATAAGTGAACGGCGGGGCCTGGACTTGGGTCCCCAGCCTCCTTGGGGCAGCTCACTTTCCACTGCACCCTAATGCTTCACACTTCATCAGTAAAACAAGAAGTGAAACCGCTGTAGTTCTCTGCGTAGTCAACACTGGTCAAGGGTTTTTCACTGAAAGCGTGAATCATTAGGCAAATACATATGCATATATATATTACATATACTGAATGATTTATTTATAGCACTTTTCTTTCCATAAAGGACGTGAGGGAGATTCAAACAAAGTATGCCTAGACAATAAGGGTAATCAACAAGAACCAGAAAAGCTGGATGAAGAATGAAAAATAGGAAAGGAAGACACTAAGAGTAAGCTTTAGCATTGTGCTTCCCCATTCAGACTCCAGAGAGCTCCCCCACCCCCACAGTGTTTTGGATAGTTAGATAGTGTGTCTTCTGGAGAAAGCCACAACTCAGACTTACCATGTACCATGTGTGCTCTGGGCTTCACTTTTATGAGTGCCTAGCTAACTCAAATATAAAATGAGGGTAGACTATTACTCTGTGAACTGCTGTCAGTATTAAGCATGATTGTCTGTGTACGGGATACTATTTTTATGGAGGAGTAATCCTCTGCGACTTTGTACAGGGCGAACAGAAGGCAATATTGAGTGGTCTTCTCAAAAAACAGCATTTTAGCAATTGCTGTTTTCCCAGCCTGTGGGACCACAGGAGGACTGTAATTAGACAGTTTCTTTCTGACTCGGCTCCTACCCACAGGATTGTCAGAACCCCAGCCTCCTTCTGGACTTTGTCACCTTTCTAGAAATCACCAGCAGGTTCCTGGAAGGTCTTACATAAACACAAGAATGATCGCCCTCTGTGAGGACAGGGAGCATGTCCATTCATCCTTTGCTGCCCCAGCCCTGAGCTTGATGGCCTGCACAGAGCAGACAGAACAACATCTATTTAAAGAACTAATGAGTGAATGAAGACCCATCTCTTGTTGTTGTTGTCCTCTGTGTCTCAAGGCCCCCAGGTTCCAGACCACTGCTCTTTGCTGTCCATGCAGTGTCTGGGGCTCTAGCTTTCTACAGCTATTTCTTGTCTCTGTTATTGTCTTCATGAATGTTCTCAACTGCTTCCTCCACTCAGCTACTTAACTCCAAGTATTCCAGAAGTTACTTTGCAAAAGAAGGGAAGCAGACTGATAACATTTATCCTTAATAGTTATTTTTTGGGGGCGCCTGGGTGGCGCAGTCGTTAAGTGTCTGCCTTCAGCTCAGGGCATGATCCCGGTGTTCTGGGATCGAGCCCCACATCAGGCTTCTCCACTAGGAGCCTGCTTCTTCCTCTCCCACTCCCCCTGCTTGTGTTCCCTCTCTCGCTGGCTGTCTCTGTCAAATAAGTAAAAATAAAATCTTTAAAAAAATAGTTATTTTTAGGTCCTACTCTACTGCTTTATGTATGATATCTAATTTAAATTCCCATACCATGACTATGAGATGGATACTAGTAATATCAGCATTATTACCCATTAGGAAGCAAAGACTCTGAGACTATAAGTAACCTATCCAAAGTCACACAGCTAATAAAAGCACAGCTTGGATTTAAATCCAGTCTCTCTTCTATCAAAAGCCAATGAGGCTAGATGGTTTCTCTAATGCCTTTCTTCTATTTCTTATCGAGATTTTAGTACTACTGTTCTTTATTTTTATTTTCTCTTTGCTATGGCCAGAGCTCATCACCAGAACCCAGATATGAAGGTGAAACCAAAGGATGGGTGTTGGGCTGAAGGCTGAGCTATATAAGAGATATCAAGCAGTCCATGAAATCAACCATTGCCTCTCACAAGGAAGGACTAAGCCCTTCCCACTTTAGCTCTCTTTTCCAACAGAGTACATTTTTTCCCACGATGCTCCCAGGATTTTCATGCAAATAGGTCCATCCAAATGGCCTTGCAGGTGGGCCTAGCTGATTTTGTATTAATAGCAATTACCCACCACCCTGTACTCAGTGATCCTTTCTGCCACATGACTTTAAATAAGGCTACTCCAAAGATACAGATGTAGTGAAAAGAAGGGAAACATGCATCCCAATGTTCATAGCAGCAATGTCCACAATAGCCAAACTGTGGAAGGAACCAAGATGTCCTTCAACAGATGAGTGGATAAAAAGATGTGGTTCATATATACGATGGGATATTACTCAGCCATCAGAAACGATGAATACTTAGCATTTGCACTGACATGGATGGAACTGGGGTGATTATGCTAAGTGAAATAAGTCAAGCAGAGTAAGAAAATTATCATATGGTTTCACTCATATGTGGAACATAAGGAACAGCATGGAGGACCACAGGGGAAGGGAGCAAAAACTGAATGGGAAGAAATAAGAGAGTGAGACAAACCATGAGAGACTATGGGCTCCAGGAAGCAAACTGAGGCTTACAGAAGGGAGCGGGGTGGGGGGATGGGGTAACCGGGTGATGGTTATTAAGGAGAGGGTGTTGTGATGAGCACAGGGTGTTATAGGCAACTAATGGATCACTGAACAACACATCAGAAACTAATGATGTACTATCTGTTGGCTAACTGAACATAATAAATAAATAAATAAATAAACAAACAAACAAGACTATTCCTTCCCATGTCTTCATTAAACGGCATTGGAAAGCAACTTGATATGGAGCCCATATATTCTGAGTTCATCAACTTTAGCAATGTACCTTAACACAGGATTTAAACTTAACTATCTGGAGGAGGAGCAGCATAGCATGAACCTTGCACTGGGTTTCCTATTGGCACCATTACTCTCCCTTTCTTTAGCTTGGATAAATGAGAGGACCCCAATAGCTCAGAGTCCCGAGAGTGTGAATTTCAGCCTACCACCTAGAATACCAATAATCTATTTTGCTAATTGAAGAAGAATACTGATGCTTTGAACATCAGAAGTGACTGGAAAGTTTGACTTTTATATTCTTCCCATGTAATATTCTAGCATTTGTTCTTAAACATAGCGGGTGTAAGGGGTGCCCGAGTAGCTCAGTTGGTTAAGCATCTGACTCTTGATTTTGGCTCAGGTCGTGATCTCAGGGTTGTGAGATCGAGCCCTGTATTATGGGGTTCCGTGCTGGGCATGGAGCCTGCATGACGTTCTCTCTTTCTCTCTCCTTCTGCCCCTCCCCCGTCTCAAATAAATAAATGGGGTGCAGATTAAAAAAATTCTATGTGGACTTATTTATGGAGGTGCTAGTCCCAGCAGATGTGTATGATGGATTTGGGTTTGGATCCTGGTTCTGCCATACCTTCACAATGTAATTTTGAACAAGTCTCTTAAGCTAATTCTAGTTTTTCTTGAGTAGCAAGGGTAAGCCTCTCCTACGCTACAGGTCTACTATGAAAGTACAATAGAGAGTGAAAGGGAGACACAGCACAACTCTAAATTTACCTGTTTGAAGGGTCTACCTTAACAACAGGAAATATCCCAAGCCTGATATGAAGTTGATACAGAAACTTGGAATTCTGAAGGTCTCTAAGGCAGGAGATCTTACACCCATAGTAAAAGTCCAGCATTTGACTCTTGGGGAGGGAGAATGGAAAGAGGAGGCAGGGCCCCAACTCTGAAACACATCAGATCATCAGATACTGCTGCTAGAATTTACGAAGGGGCAAAAGCCATAGTCTGTTGTCCTTCCTGCCTTCCCCTTCCTCCCTGCCCCTTCTTCCCTTCTCCCTTCTCCCTCCCTCCCTCCCTCCCTTCCTTCCTTCCTTCCTTCCTTCCTTCCTTCCTTCCTTCCT
>NW_024424119.1:43943348-43953465 GCF_017311325.1 Ursus maritimus
CAGAGACTCTCAAGCAGGCTCCATACCCAGTGTGTAACACCATGCAGGGCTCTATCTCACAACCCTGAGATCATGACCTGAGTCGAAATCAAGAGTTGGAAGCTTAACTGACTGAGCTACGCAGGCAATCCCATACTCTGTTGTTTTTTTTTTTCTTCTTCTTCTTCTTCTCTTTTTTTTTTTTTTAATGGAGCAGAATCCTGGTGCAGTGGACAATGAACCGCCTTGCCTGGGAGGGTGGAAAGTGAGATCTGGTCTAGGCTCTCCATTTACTTGTTGTGTAATTGTGGGAGAGTCATTCAAGCACCTTGAGGCTCAGATTTCAGCACATAAAATAGGGGTAATAGTACCTTCTTGGCAGACCTCACTTGGCTATAATGATAATGTTTGCGATAATAATAACCACCGCCTTTAATTGACCAATCATTTTGTGCAAAGTCTTTGTATGTACTAACTCATTTGCCATATCACATCAATGAAATAGGAAGACACTAATTATTTCCAATTTACAGATGAGGAGACTGACATTCTACAATGTGGTCAAGATCACCTGCTAATAAATGGGAGCTCCGAGGTTAGGACGTAAGATCACTTCCACTTCATAGGAAGGACTATTTAACACTGTTCTTTAACCAGAGCACCCTCCTCTCAAAAAAAAAAAAATGCATAAAACCTCTTATCTCACCATTATACTTTTGACTGATATTTACCCAAGGGCATTATTATTATTGTTACTTATTGATATTAATATCACAGCCATATGAGGCTGGGAAAAAGTTAATCAAAGATACACATGATTAAAGATTTTCAACAATGGACAAATGAGGACCGCTAGATGATGGGCTTCCCATAAACAGCATGCTTAAGTAGCTGTATCAGTTTTTAGTCAGTCTGACTTTCTGATGGGAATCACTGACTGGTGATTTAACAGGTTACGGGGGAAGTTCCAAAAGCTAAGGACTTTCCAGATGGTTGGAATAAGATTGCACACTCTGGGTTCTGTTATGGAGATCACCAAGCTTTTCAACTCAAAGTGAAACCTGTGGAAGAAGTAGTTGATCCAAAGGATCTAAATACACTGAGCACCACGTGTGCTCCTCCAATTGTTGCTGTTCCCCTGTGAGTGAGGTATTACTTTCCTCAGTTTAGCAGTGAGGGGATGGATGAGTCACACGTCCAAGGTCGCACACTTTATATGCATTCATAATAACTAGCATTGGCTTTTTATTTTCTCAGTACATGCAGGGGGCTGTTCTAATCTGTATATTAATTCATTTAATTGTTAAAATGATCCTATTGGGCAAGTACTTGGTGCTGAAGCTACCAAGGTTTGCCATTTCTCAGATAAGGAAACTGAGGGGCAAATGTGAATTGTCCAGGTGGAAGAGGAAGGAACAGGGTGTGAACCCAAGTTGACCTGATTTCCCAGGGCTATATTCCTCCCGCCACATAACAACTGCCATGGTGTTCTGGCTATTCTACCAGGGGTAGTCAGAGGAGTGACTGGGGAATAATGTAGCCAAGGTCAGTAACTCCCATGCCATCTAAAAATTGAAAGTTTAAAAGGCAGTGTCTGCTCTTTGCCTTGATCTCTACAGAAATAGAGTTGATACCACTCTGTGACAGTGCTAAGTGACAATTCTGAGTGTAAATGTGCTTTTTGGCACAAATTGTCCCATCCTAATAGTCTTGATTATAATTATAAAATAATGGGTTTCTGAAAGGCTGCAAGCAGTTCTGGGAATGGCAATAAGGGTTTAGAAACGACATGTTGTTTATGCGAGAAATGTTCTGTTGAAAATTAAACCCGCGTTTAGGAGAAAGGATTATGTAGTATGCTCTTAAGAAACGATCTCACTATGTAATTAAATCAAAACCAGTCAGTTGCCAATTTGAGCTCTTGTCTCACACTCATGACGCCCCATTTCCCATGAGCCAAGTGACAGGACTGACCTGAAACGACCCAGACTGGTTCTTATCCACTGCCCCCTTCCTCCCACCCCCCCGCCAAGAACCTTGGCCCTCTACCTTCCCGTGGCCCAGCTGTGAAGTGTGGTTGCAAGGTCCATCTGCCTTCCGGGGACTCTGTCTTATCTTTCCCTTAAGATTATTGGAGGTCTTCCCACCTCCACGATAAAGAATGAATGCTTCTGTTGAAGGGATTTTCTAGGAGGCCCTATATGGAAATAAGGAGTTAAAAAAAAAAAAGGATGTGAAAAAGTTTTAGAGGCTCTGAACTTCTCACAAAATCCCCAGAGAAGGTGTCTCTGACTTCACTTCTTAGAAGGGTAACAGAAGTCTCTCTTTGAAGGTTAGAGTCTCTGTCCCTGGATCCTGAAGTTAGATTAAGCTAGTAAATCTACCATGTTTTCTTGTGTCCCTAGGTCACTTTCTCTCTCATTTGTTCTATGTTCTTCTAACATCTTCTCTCACCCTTTATTTGTACTAAGGACTTTCGGCAGCTTACAATGGAGACAGTTTTAATAGAACTATTAAAAATGGAAACAGTGTATCAAGATGATAAAGTTTACCACCTCTGGCTTTTTAAAAAGTGCTTGGCTTAAGAATCAGGACTTGAGGACTTTAATTATCTATTTCCATCCATTTTTGTAGATACATTTATGATCCTTATTGTTAAAAATTCTGATTTAGTATCAGAGATTGGGCCTAAGGAATCTGAAATGTTGCCCAAGTGATTTTCATGCACAGACAGATCTGAAAATGACAGTTATAATAGGAAACGGAGGACAATACACTATATTTAATATGGTTACTGGTTTTGTGCTTGAGAGTTATTGCTAGGATTCATAACAGCCAAGGCAATGTCAACAGGATGGAATACGTGATCCTTCTCACAAAGGGAAATAAGGCACCCCTATCGGTCAGATCATCTCTCTCTTTCACACTGCAAGGTTATTCCCCCTTTACCCTCCGGGGTCAGACCCACTGTGAGGCTAGTGCTGGCCTCTTTGATTCTGAGCTTACAATATCCATTCAGACGTTGTGACCTAGGCTCTTATTTGCTTCTCCTAGTGTGGTGCCAATTCCCCTTCTTCATCGCACATAAACTTATACCAGAAAAATGTCATGGTCTGCTCTGAACTCGGTGAGGCATCTGCCGCCAATTTTAGTTTTCTGATCTTTCATTCCAAAATAAATAAAAATAAAACCTGTCAGCTCTACTTTTGCAAACGGACTACACAGCTTGCCATTGACTATCAAGATTCCAAAAATGGTTTTCTCTGGGAAACACCAGGATCTCTTGTGCAAAGACTCGCTGAGCTATTGTCTGTCTTCCCAGGAACCTCTTTTTCAATATTGTTGGGGTACAGGTGAAGGTTGACGGTCAGTAGCTTTGGCCTTTAAGTTTGAGATCCTGAATCCTCTGGAGGAGGGCACTGCTCCCTGGGGGGGGGGCAGGGAGGGCACAGCTGCCATAGAAACTTTCTACATGCAAAGAGCACTTTTGAAATTCATGGCAGAGCATGACTCTCTGGCTAGAGCTGTGAATCCTTCCCACACATCATCTTTGGCTGGAATGTCTGTAGTTGCAATGTCTAGTCCAGGTCTGAGAGCTGAGAGGCACAAAGAGCAGGGAACACCTTTGTCAGTTACTAGAACACTGGCTGCTGAGATCAGGTAAATGAGCAGAGGCAGTGGTGGCGTTCAGAGTCCAGCCTTGCCCTAGACTCACGTCTCTTGCCTATAAAATGGGACACTGGGGCTGGGTTAGCGTTTTCCAAAGTGGTTGATGATTTTATGTGGTTATCAGATGACAGTATATAACCTTTTATGATTATGTATATATTTTCATGGTTATTTTCTGTTTATGATAGGTTTTGTGAAGAGTACGGAATATGACTCCTTAACAATATATATTTAAGTTTACATTGTGGGCCTTTTTAGAAAAAACAAAAACAGAGAACAAAATGAATAATACAAGACGTATGTGGGGGGAAAAACTGATATTGCCATGAGAAAGTTTGCCTATTGGAAAGCAATGGACCAAACGGCTTCTGAGGCTCAGGCCAGCTCTATGACATTCTAGTATGTTCACCTCTCCAGGACTATTTCCTTACCTATAAAATTCAGGGGTTGGAGTAAATGTCCGTTCCAGTAATTCTATTCTGTGATTAGAGGTGTAACTCCAACATGCAGATGTTTCAGTGTCCTTAACATGTGGTTCTAGCATTTTAAAACTTGTGATACAGTATGAAAATGGGAGACTCAATAATAAAGTAGTAGTTCATTCATGCATTTATAATTTTCCCCATTCTCCCTCATTTCTGGAAAAGGTTTAGTTATCAACTGAGTTGAGTGGCAGGTGAAAGTTTATGGAAGAAAGAATTAGGACAATTTGATGGTGCATTGACCCCACCACTAACTGTATAAAAAACAGACCCTCGATCTGTTGAGAGGCTGTTTTTGTCCCTTGGTGTCTGTCTCTTTGTCTATGGGATAAATGGTTTATGGAGTCACTTCTATGACAGCTACAAGAACTAAGTGGAAGAGAGGATTCAAGAAAATTCAGGAAAGTGCTATATAGAATGGAAAAGTTAGTATCACATGGGATTAAAAACTCCTTGAAGGAAGGGTTCCTCGTCTTAATTGTATGATCCAATTGTATAATCCTAAGAATACTTCCCATCTTGCCCACTCATTTAAAAAGCAGTAAAATTAACCCATGTGTCCCTTTTATAACATTCTTCTATACGTTGGCAAAGTGTTACTTGGCTACTTTGAATTACCTTAAGGAGAAAACTACAGTTTGTCTAAATCTAAGCACTTTCTTGCACTGTAGTGCTTGCAATTATCCTTTCCCTTTCCCACACTTGACATTTAAAGTGATATCTCACAGGCTCCTAAACAGTTAGCGAAGAAGGCACAGTCTGACCCCTGGTGTCTTCCACCATCTGTGAATTCTTGCCAGTTAAGAGTAAACACTCTGCGTAAATTTCACAATTGGCGACTGGTAACAGCAGAGATCTCTGGTTACTTGTTCCTTCCTGCTCTCCTTCTTAAAATGCCATCCACAATTATCCCTTCACCACTGTGGGGCTGCTATCACCCCTCAGCCATATGCCACTGCAAACAGCCACCAAAGATGGACTCAGTGGCCCCGCTGCTGGACCTCCCAGGCACTTCCCTTCTCAAGCCTCGAGGCCAAGCCACCCCCTTCCTGAGCTGTGGCATCTTCCTCTAAACCATTCTTCCTCCTTTGCTTACCACAGGCCCTTGTCTTTGCCCTTTTCTGGCTCCCACAGCAGTTTTGAAAGAAATTCGTCCAATTATCTGGGGTTCAATTCTGGTGCTATTCTCATCTGTCTAAATGTCACTTCGATCTTCCTTCCTTGGCGCCTTCTCACTGGGCACAAGGTTGGTTCTTACCTAGGAAGTCCTGCCTCCCACTCTGCCTTGAACTGTCAGCATCCCACTTTCCTCATTTTCTGAATTTCTTTCTTCCTTTACTCTTTCCTTCCCTTCTTATCTGTGAACTCCATTACCTGCTCCTGCTCGTGACAATGCCTACTGCATTCCCCAAAGGATGTGCCTTTTCTTCTTCTAATGTATTGGGAAGAACACAAGCTCAGCAGTCAGACAGATCTGTATTCTGATGCCAAATCTTACGTATCTGTCTTGTTTGCCTCAGCTGTAAAATGAGGATACTAATACCTACCTCTCAGATTTGTTGGCAGTTTAATTAGCTAGAGTAAAGCCCTCACTTCCCTTTATCTCCTTGCAAGTTTTCTTCATTTTACTCATCCTTCCATCTAACGTTTATGGAGAAGCTACTCCGTTGTTGGTACACTGCAAGGCACATGAGGTGGCAGAGACGAACAACAAAGACATGTTCCAAAAGTTCTGGGGTCCAGATTCAAGTTGGTAAGGGAGATGGGCCAACAAATAATTCACACACACACACATACATGAACAAACTGTTAAGAGAACATGGGGAGGGGTGTTGTTCTGCTTAGAAGCAATCACAGAAGGCTTTACAGAGGAGGTGCTATTCGATCTAGAAATTTTAAAAGAATAGCTCTGCACGTGGACCATGGTGGAGGCCAAGGAAAGGGAGTTCTTAAAAGGAATAGCATGCAAGTAAAGGATTAAATCTGTGAAATATTAGTAGAAGAGCATGGTGATAGCACAGAGGGGTGGAAAGAATATAGTAGAAATAGTTCACTGTGTAATGTCAATAGTTAATTGATATCAGTTGACCTTGGCAAAGTCATCTGTCAGGACTAATTTTCAGTTTGTTCATCTTTCAACTAAGGATAATGTATTACATGAATTAATACAAGCAAAGGGCAAGCCACATAGCAATCGATCAAAAATACTAATTTTTTTTGTGTGTATTTTTGTTAAGAGATGGGGAAGATCCCATCAGAATGAAAGCCCAGGTAATTCCCTGGCATTAGGGCCCCTGGACTGCAGTGCCTGAGGCTTACAGGACTCATGTTCTCATCCCGGCCTTGCTGTGACCCTGCTGCGTGACAATGGGGAAGTTATAACTCAGTTTCACATAATGTGACTTGTGATTTGTTTTGCTTTAAAAGCTGAACCTTGGGGGTAATCCCACCCTCCATTTCAAAGAACAAGACATTCTGGAATGTTACAACATCGGGAGTGGAGAGAATCACCGTCATCAGGGGCATGTGTGGTTGGCTGTAATTGTTCTTTGTTGCATAACAGGGTTATAGAATTTCTTCTTCCCTTATTTTTATGCCTGAGAGTCAAAGATTCATGACATGGCAGTTTTACTTCCCTGAAGGAGACACTCCAGTGAATAAAATCAGTCACTTAGGTATTGGCAGCTCTCAAGCCAGCAACCAGAGAATATTCATTGAGTTTACAGTGTTTTACCAGATGGTGAAAAGGTACAGAGAGAAGAGACAACTACCTCCTGCCCTCAAGGAGATGCCAGTTGAGCAACAGAGGTGGCATGCGGAACACCAGGGAAAGAAATCTTCCAAAGAGCTCGGTATGACAGGGCGTGTTTGTGTGGCAGGCTCGGGCCTGGGCTCCCCCGTCTCTCTCTGCTTATCTCCTCTTCTGTCTAATGTCACAGGGACAGAGAGAGGCACGGCCTAGATTTGAACCAGATCTGCCTGTTCCACTGAAGCATGCTGACTGGGTATCAAGCAGACCCTCCTGGAGTGGTGGTGGCAGTCGCAGTAGTAAAATGATAAGAATACTCCTCTTCCTGATAATAAGAGCCCTGGGCAGAGGTGGAGGGAAGGGGGTGGGGAAACGTGAGGGACGACCTGGAGTAGTTCTGCTTACTGTTGTGGTCTTGTGTGTGTGTGTGTGTGTGTGTGGCCACCGTAGAAGCTTTTATTCAACATTCCATCTGATGCAGGAATTCCTTCTGCTACCACAGAACAATAAGAATTAAAATCATACTAATGAAATCCATCAACAATTATGAATGTTATTTATAGTAAATAAAGCAGGCTTTGGGCACTTTCCATCTGCTGGCCGGCAATGCTGGGTGTTTTCCACCCATCACTCCATTTCATGTCCCCGGAAGTCCTGGGAGGTGGGTGTCCTCATCACCGCCATTTGGCAAAGGAGGAGACCGACCATCAGGGAGGTTGAACCGCTTCTTCCAAGTCACTTAGCCAGGATATCACAGCTAGTGAGACGTAAGACTGGAATCCGTGTGTGCCTGATTCCAAATCCTGCCCTCAAACATCTCTTATACATGACTGTTCAGATTATGTTCAAAACTCCAGTGATAGGGCTGATTATTCCCCCGACTGTCTCATTTCATTGTTTGACAGATCTGTTGACAGATATGTGGATAGAAAGATTTAAATGGAGCCCAAATCAGCCTCCCTCTGCATCAGTGTTGGACTAATATTTTCACCTGTGATGTGGAAGTAGTGCTGATACCTGTCGCTTTCCAGGACAGGAGGAGAAATAAAAGTCTTGTCCAGAGGGGATTGGAGCCAGCCTCTGCCCTTTGCTCATCAGGAGCTCCTGGCCAGCTGAGGTAGGGACACCATTCATGGAGAAGCCTCTTGCAGAGACTTTTTATTTTTCCATCTTGACAGTTTGCCCTCTATGAGTCACTGACTGAGCTGTCTGGGATGTAGGAAATACTCAATGAATGCACACAGAGGTTCCTTCCTCCATGACCTCCATGAGGAATAGAGTTTGTCTAGGTTGCTCACCAGTTTCTCTCCAGTCTACTGGGGTATTTAACGTCATGCGTTCAATGACATGGGGTGATGCATGCGAGACATGCAGCATAGAGCCTGGTGCATGCTTCCTGCACGGTCACATGTGGGTGGCTTCTGTGACTAGCTGCTGAACAAACATGGAATGGGGCATCAGGAGGCAGTAGACTGTAGTTCTTATGGGCATGGAAACTGGAGGAGGCAACTGAGAATCCCTATCTGGTAGTCTTCCTGTGCACCCCCACCCCCCGCCCCGTATAGCTTGGAAGGCAAAATAGACATAATTCCAGAATCTTGTGCCCACTCATTCAAAAACTTTGACTGAGCTCATGCTATCTGCCAGGCTTTGAAGGAGAGTGATATTAAAAGCAAAATAAAACAAAGCATGTTGTCCAGGGTCAGGAGGGTCAAAATCAAGCAGTGTATGCAGGGAGGAGCAGTGCGATAGGCACGGTCCTGGAAGTGCACATCAAGTGCCGTGGGTGACCAGGGAGCTAACTGGTAATCAGGGCTTACTGACGTGGAGAACTTCCTCCATGCCCAGCATTCTTCAAAGTCCCTGATGTGAATGAACTCATCTACTGACTCCCCATTATACAGATGGGAACCTGAAGTGCTGCAAACAACAGAGTCCTAGATCCTTATAAATCCAGATGTCACAGAAGTGTGATTTGAGCTAGTCTGGAGCTAGACTACACACTGTGCCATGCCTCTATCTATCACTAGGAAATAGATTAGATTAGAATCTGGAAAACATTTTCTGGAATGTCTGCCATGGCTTTGTTCCAGCTAGGGGTAAGAACAATGAAAAAAACATTATTCTTGGGGTGCCTGGGTGGCTCAGTCGTTAAGCGTCTGCCTTCGGTTCAGGTCACGGTCCCAGGGTCCTGGGATCGAGCCCCGCATCAGGCTCCCTGCTCAGCGGGAAGCCTGCTTCTCCCTCTCCCTCTCCCCCTGCTTGTGTTCCCTCTCTTGCTGCCTCTCTCTCAGTCAAATAAATGAATAAAATCGTAAAAAAAAAAAGCATTATTCTTAATCTGTCGGAGTTGCTGATTGAGTTGAAAGAGAGACAGACCTATGAACTTATGGTTCCCTTGTAGTATGATATACAGAAAGCAAAGACTAGTGACAGAGTGTAGAGCTTGGGGACAGACAGACCTAAATGCCAGAGGGACTACATATAAGCTGTGTGACCCAGGGCAGGTTACTTAACTCCTCTGTTCCTAAGTTTCATCATCCTGCCTGCTAAAATGAGGATAATGCAGATACTTGCCTCAGAAAATTACGATGGGATACGATAAAAACATAGAATGGATAGAAAGTGATTGGCACACTGTCACATAATATACCCTCAACAAGTGAGACCTACTATCGTACTTACGTCCAGTAATAAAAGGATAGAAGAAAAAAGGCTGGAAAGCCAGCAGAGGACCAGATCTGGAAGGACCGTGAAATTTCTTAAGGTATTAGGAAACAGTGAAGCTCTTTACTCCAGGAAGGGACAAGATGAGAGCTTCAGCTCTGTCACCCAGGGGATGATGTGGAAGATGGATTGAAGGGAGGGAGACCGGAGCCAAAGGCCAGTGAGTAGAGCATGGAGGCCATACTGTCGACTGCTTTGCTGAATGTCAAAGAGATACCTGATCTTGTGACAGAAAGAACTAAAAGATCACGAGACCTGGAAACCTTGGCCCCTTTTATCTCCATCCTGTAAAGCATGGAGTGAGACCTTCAGGGCCACAAAACAATCTGTTCTTTTTGGGAGAAAGTAGCAGCAGTGTCTCCTGTGGTCTGACCCAACAACGTGGGCTCTGCTCATTTGTCTCAATAGCTCAAGCGCTAGATATATATAGAACCGTGGTGACAACAAGCAGAAGGTAATTTAATTTGAACAAAAGCCCCAAGTGGAAGAGAAGGAGGCTCTTCCGAATGTA
>NW_024424119.1:43953475-43972220 GCF_017311325.1 Ursus maritimus
GCCTAACGTGCATGGCTTTGTTTTTATTATTTTTCTATCCCCTAGCAAAGGCACAATCTTGTTATGTCTCCAGCTGCATTTGGCCAAACAGCACAGGGAAGAGGGATGCAATCTAGGCCAGCTATTGCGCACAGAAAGAAACCTTTCTGAAAAAAGAAACAAAACAAAACAGGCCTCTTATTCCCTTGGAGGGTTGGAAAGAGGAGAGTAGGATTATTGGTAACTCCCATGCTGTCATTCACTTCCTATGAGCTGACGAGTCATTCTCTCCTAGATCCTTTAAATCTGGCCCAGAATATATTAGCTAGAGGACAGTGGAGAGGCCCGCTCAGACTGGAGTCAGCACAGGTGCACACTCGTGTGTGTGTGTGTGTGTGTGTGTGTGTGTGTGTGTACGCGTGTGCGCGGGTATGTGGATCTGTGTTTTTCCCCCCTCCTTTTTTCTATCTACATATTATCTTTACATCCTCTGCATATGACTGCTGTCACCTGTTCTTTTACCTGTCTGTAGTTTAATCCCATGTCTCCAGTCTCCTGAGATTTGGAAATAGGCCAACGTGGATCCGAATCCTGGTTTTTAGCACTTTCTGCATGGGTGTCCTTGAGATAGTCACATGGCCTGTCTTACTCCCAGTTTGTTCCCATGTAAGGTGAGGATAAGGATGCTTGCGTACTCACGTTAGGATGGGAATGGAGTTAGACAGTAGAGGTAGAATGGGGGCATTACATAGGGGCTATATAAATACTAGAGCCCCACTCAATGCTGCCTGAACCCCTTGCTGCTGTGGTCTCAAAATCCTCCCACGCTGTGCCATGGGCTTCCCTGTGTGTGCAGAGCCCATGCATGGGAGGCTACTTGCCTCCGGTACTCTCCCCTTCTCAATGCTGCCTGAACCCCTTGCTGCTGTGGTCTCAAAATCCTCCCACGCTGTGCCATGGGCTTCCCTGTGTGTGCAGGGATCTCCCCTTTGATCTACCACCACACTACTCCACAGGTCTAAAGCTTATTTCTTTTCCTGCCCCTTCCTACAATATGGAGCCTCGCCACTTCCCAACACCCAATTTCCAGTTCCTCTAAACCTTTCTATCCTTCACGGTCCAGATAAAACTCCCTTTCTTTTGGCAAGCCTTCTCTGAACAGAATAGCTCCCAGTGTTTGTTGCTACACTGAACTCCAGTGGGATTTCTGACCAACAGACTCCCGTGGGTATTCCCCAGTCTCTTTGAAGATACCAGGCTGTGTGCTGACCTACTCTACACAGACTGCACCTGAGCCTGAGAGAGAAAGCTAAGGTGACAAATGGACATCAAAGGGTGTGGAGCGGACAGACCTGGACGCAGCACAAGCCAGAGCTCTCACAGGAACCGGACCTAACCAGAATTGGAATGAACTTCCCTGCAAGCAGTGACTTCCCCAGCACTGCTCACCGTGATTGTCAGTGGCCCTGAATGCTGCTTCAGGGGCTGGTGCAAGAGGAACATCCAGGGTAGGAGGGGCTGGCAGCTGTATATGAAACCTTAGCTCTGGTTTATAGATACAGAGCTGACATGTAGTTCAGTGGTCACCAAACCTGGCTGATCCCCAAAATCTCCCAGGGAGAGGGTGCTTTAGGAAAGAGGAGATTCATGGCCCCCAATTCCTAAGGACTAACAAGACTTTTCAGAGTTAGGAATAGGAAGTATATATTTTTAAAGCTACTTAGGTGACTCTGATAATAGGCAGATTTGAGAAGCACTGATAGAACCCATCCATTTGACCCCATAGGAAAGAAGCTAAGAACTTCCTAATGCATTTTTATTCCTCTCCAGCTCTAAGAGGAGTTTAAGCATCTCCCATATGTTGTGGTCAAATATCCCAGTATTTGAAAGACTAATTTCAATTATTTCCCTAGAATGATCAGAAGAAGAAGGAGCACTGTTTTGTCTAACTCTTATCATGTTTATTCTTTTCCCTTTTGAGAGAGAGAGAGAAAGAGAAAGAGAGTGTACATACGTGTGCAAGCAGGGGGGTGGGCAGAGGGTGAGGGAGAGAATCTTCCTTCCTTCCTTCCTTCCTTCCTTCCTTCCTTCCTTCCTTCCTTCCTCCCTCCCTCCCTCCCTCCCTCCCTCTCACCCTTCCTCCCTCCCTTCCTCTCGTCCTCCCTCCCACCCTCCCTCCTTCCCTCTCTTCCTTCCTTCCTTATTTTAAATTCAATTTAATTAACACATAGTGTATTATTAGCTTCAGAGGCAGAATTAGTGATTCAACAGTTACATATAACACCCAGTGCTCATTCCATCAAGTGCCCCCCTTAATGCCCATCACCCTGTTATCCCATCCTCCCATTCACCTCCTCTCCAGCAAACCTCAGTTGGTTTCCTATGGTTAAGAGTCTCTTATGGTTTGTCTCCCTCTCTGTTTTCATCTTATTTTTCCTTCCCTTCCCCTGTGTTCATCTGTTTTGTTTCTTAAATTTAACATATGAGTGTGATTATATGATATGTCTTTCTCTGACTGACTTATTTCGCTTAGCATAATACCCTCTAGTTCCACCCACGACGTTGCAAACAGCAAGATTTCATTCTTCTTGATGGCTGAGTAATATCCCATTGTGTATATATACCACATCTTCTCTATCCATTCATCTGTCGATGGACATCTGGGCTCTTTCCATAGTTTGGCTATTGTGGATATTGCTCCTATAAACTTATCCCTTCAAATCACTGTTTGTATCTTTTGGATAAATACCTAATAGTGTAATTGCTGGGTCATAGGGTAGTTCTATTTTTAACTTTATGTGGAACCTCCATACTGTTTTCCAGAGGGGCTGCACCAGCTTGCATTCCCACCAACAGTGTAAGAGGGTTCCCCTTTCTCCGCATCCTCACCAACATCTGTTTTTTCCTGAGTTGTTAATTTCAGCCATTCTGACCAGTGCAAGATGGTATCTCTTTGTGGTTTTGATTTGGATTTCACTGATGTCTAGGGATGTCGCGCATTTTTCATGGGTCTGCTGGCCATTTGTATGTCTTCTTTGGAGAAATGTCTGTTCATGTCTTCTACCCATTTCTTGACAGGATTATTTGTTTTTTGGGGTGTTGGGTTTGATAAGTTCTTTATAGATTTTGGATACCAGCCCTTTATCTGACAAGACATCTGCAAATATCTTCTCCCATTCTGTTGGTTGCCTTTTAGTTTTGTTGACTATTTGCTGTGCAAAAGCTTTTTATCTTGATGAAGTTCCAATAGTTCATTTTTGCTTTTGTTTCCCTTGCCTTTGGAGATGTGTCTAGCAAGAAGTTGCTGCAGCCGAGGTCACAGAGGCTGCTGCCTGTGTTCTCCTCTAGGATGATGATGGATTCCTGTCTCATATTTAGGTCTTTCATCCAATTTGGGTTTATTTTAGTGTGTGTTGTAAGAAAGTGATCCAGTTTCATTCTTCTGTATGTGGCTGTTCAATTTTTCCAGCACCATTTGTAGAAGAGACTGTCTTTTTTCCCTTGGATATTCTTTCCTGCTTTGTCGAAGATTAGCCAACCACAGAGTTGAGGGTCCATTTCTGGGGTTTCTATTCTGTTTCATCAATCTATGTGCCTGTTTTTGTGCCAGTACCATGCCACCTTCATGATTAGAACTTTGTAATAGAGCTTGAAGTCTGGAACTGTGATGCCTCCAGTGTTGCTTTTCTTTTTCAACATCCCTTTGACTATTCGGGGTCTTTTCTGGTTCCATACAAAGTTTAGGATTATTTGTTCAAGCTCTGTGAAAAATATCGATGGTATTTTGATAAGGATTGCATTGAATGTGTAGATTGCTTTGGGTAGCATGGACATTTTAACAATATTTGTTCTTCCAATCCAGGAACATGGAATGTTTTTCCATTTCTTTGTGTCTTCAATTTCTTTCATAAGTGTTCTACAGTTTTCAGAGTTCAGATTGGTTACCTCTTTGGTTAGGTTTATTCCTAGGTATCTTATGGCTTTTGGTGCAATTTTAGGGATCCATTCTTTGATTTCTCTTTCTTTTGCTTCACTGTTAGTGTATAGAAATGCGACTGACTTCTGTGCATTGATTTTATATCCTGCAACTTTGCTGAATTCCTGTTTCAGTTCTAGCAAATTTTTGGTGGAGTCTTTTGAGTTTTCTACGCAGAGAATCATGTCGTCTGTGAAGAGTGAGAGTTTGACTTCTCTGCCAATTTGGATGCCTTTTATTTCTTTTTGTTGTCTGATTGCTGAGGCCAGGACTTCCAGTACTATACTGAATAACAGTGGTGAGAGCGGACATTCCTGTTGTGTTCTTGGCCTTAGGGGAAAAGCTCTCGGTTTTTCCCCATTGAGAAGGATGATATTCGTGGTGAGTTTTTCGTAAATTGCTTTTATGATATTGAGGTGGCTTCCTTCTATCTCTACACTACAAAGAGTTTTTATCAAGAAAGGATGTTGTATTTTGTCAAATGCTTTTTCTTCATCTATTGAGAGGATCACATGATTCTTGTCCTTTCTTTTATTAATATGATGTATCACATTAATTGATTTGTGGATGTTGAACCACCTCTGCAGCCCAGGAATAAATACCATTTGGTTGTGGCGAATAATACTTTTAATGTACTGTTGGATCCTATTAGCTAGTATCTTGGTGAGAATTTGTGCATTCATGTTCATCAGGGATATTGGTCTGTTATTCTCCTTTTTCTTGGTGTCTTTATCTGGTTTGGGGATCAAGGTAATGCTGGCAGAGAGAGAGAGTCTTAAGCAGACCCCACACTCAGCATGGGGCTTGATCTGACGACCCCAAGATCATGACCTGAGCTGACATCAAGAGTCAGACCCTTAACCTACTAAGCTACTCAGGTGTACCTCTTACCATGTCTATTCTTGCTTGCATATACATTGTACCCACTTTCCAGGCCCAGTTTGTGGTTCAGTATAGTCCTAGAGCCAGCACTTAGTGATTGCTGTGTCCCAGGCACTATGTGAATAACTTAACCTGCATTGCTTCAGGGAGTTCTACTGACTCCCTCTGAGGTGCATTGTTGTTACCCTCACTTTACAAAAGAAACTTCAACAGAGAAGTTAATTAACTGGCCTATAAGATCCCATGGCTAGTAAGTGGCAAAGCCAGAATTTAAATCCTGGAGGCATTTATTCCAGAAGCTACCCTCATAAATATCACTACTACACTTCAGAATTTTAACATATGTGTCTGAATATCTGTTATTTGATTCCAATTTTAAACGTAGCTTCGTAGGTCATACTCAACCATTTCCCAATGCCTTGTTCTTCCCTAAGACCATTAAAAACTTCTTCCAAATAAATCTGCTTTACTGTTTCAAAAAATCACTTTGCTTCTCCAAATATATATTTGTATGTATGTGTGTGTTTTAGGGAAAGGCAAACTCATTAAAAAACATGATGTTTGTCCTTTCCTATTATATAACTGAGACCATACGTCTTCCCACCCACATGGTGAATATTTATTGGTGTGCTGGTGAACGTTTAACAACCAGCTCTCCTGGGGCAGGAGAGGGGAGTAGAAAGCCTTGATACTCTTTGCTGATTTCTGTGGTGTAAATATTTCCACCACAGCTAATTTCAAGATACCAATATGATGTCACTAAATACGCAATTAGGAAGAGATGCTTATGATCAGCTCTCAGTAACCAAGTTATCGGAAATTGTAGCATTTTTCCCTCTAGCCTTTAAAGTATCTATTCTTGCTCAGACATAAATCCCATCAATTTTCCAAGTGTGATTTCTGGCTAACTAAAATCATGGAAACCAACATTTACGGAGTGATCTCTGCATTCCAAGGACTATGCAAATCACTTGAGATAATTACCATTGGTTGTATTTTGACATCAAAGAGTGTGTTAAATAGAATTTCCAAACTCGTGCTGCTTTTCTCTAGTAACCAATGTATAACCCACCAGTCCTCATGGACACAGGGTGAAATATGGGGAAAGCAGTGTCTGGGGACATAGATGCACCCTTGATTCTGTCCTCGGTCTAGTATGGCTGAAGGTATGACCTTAGTCAAGACACATAATCTCTATGGGATCTGGCATACATGGCAAAACGTGCTGACAAGGTAAGAGAACTAAATGATAGACCAAATGTAAAACACTAGCTACATTACAGATGATCAATAAATGTTAGCTACTGACCCTCGCTCCTTTCATGAATCATTTATATTTTCTGAATCCACATCACCTTTTTTCTCACTGTCTTCTTGCTCAAATGATCTCCACTTGTTGTTCACTCAGAACCCACATGGTCTGTTTTCCCTTCGTACTATGTCTCCCACTCTGAGTTGTGCTTTCTCTGTATTTGTGTGATTTTGTTTTCATCCTCCAAGACTTCCTTTCTAAGCCTCTTAGCTTTTCCTTTTTGTATTGCTCCTTTTTTTCTCAGGCTGTAACTTTCTCAGCCATGCCTTTCTCCTTCTACTGGGATGTGCGCTTTGTCACCAGTGGGATTCTTAGTTTCAACTCTTTGCGTCTTCCTCCATTAATTTCTCACGATACCCCTCCCCATTTCTCCTCTGTGGATTTCAGAAAAAAACGTCTTTATTGATGTGTGTTCTGTTTGCTTCTCTAGACAAGAGCAGCCTTCACTGTCTTCTTTATTTCTTGTATCTTGTACATCCCTTGCTCCTACCTTTCCCCACCAACTCCCAAGTGCTTCCACTGTCTCAACCTGAAATCCGTTGTCTTTATTTTTCCTTTTCCTTCCCAAAGGACCTCCAAATCCCTCTTCCATCAGCCCGTTATTTGTCTTTCCTTTTCATTTTTCCCTGAAACTCCTCTAGCTGGGTAGTTTTCTCTTTCATGGTGGAAAGGACACAGGGCCGATTTGCATTGATATATCTGTTTTGCATCATAAAGGTAACACTCCTTTTGTGTGTTGAGTAGCTGGATTCTTGTCACTAACTTGGGGGGGGGGTAATTGTTCCTGTCTCCACACTGAAATCTCTTTAATAAATCCCTGTACAGAATGACAGTTTAGGTAGTGGAAAGAAACACAGACCCGGGCCTACTTTCAGATTCAACTTGTCACAACTGTGTAATCCTGAGCAAGGAATTCATCTCCCTAGGCTCCCCTCTCCTCATCAGTAAAATAGGGAAGCAGCACAATATAGGGTCTAAGAACAAGGTTTTGTAGATTGACAGATCATGGCCCAATTACTGGTCCATCTCACTAGCTATGCACTCCTGAGGTTACCCACTTCCTCAGGATGGCAAGCACTTCTTTAACAGTGAAAGGTATGACATCTATGAAATAGGTGAATCTCAGAAATGAATGGAGGATTCAATAACATTCTGTGTGCAAAATACTCAACCCATTGCCTAGGTCATCGAAACACTCAACACCAGGGTTTATTATTATTGGGATACTTACACTTCTCTCAGAAGTGACGTGGCCCCTCATGCATGTCTGGCTTTGCTCTTGCTGTTCTGCCTCCCTGGAATGTCCTTCACTTCACCCCTGAAGTGTCCTCTGTGACTTTTTTTTTTTTTTTTTTTACATCTTTTGCAAAGCCTTCTCCAACCACCCCATTGCTCTAAACAGAACCAGTCACTCCCCACTGTGTGTTCTTAGAGCACTTTGCCCATGCTTTGTAGGTCCAATCATTTTATTTTGTAGCTTACAGTTTACTCACAGGTATACTTCCTACATATTTTTCCAGACAACGAGCTTCTAGAGAATTAGACTATGTCTTATCTTTTATTCTGTTTCTCAGCACCAGACACAATGTCTAACAAATAGTACGTACTCAATGTATATTTGATAATGATTGGAAGAATAGAAGCAGACAAATGGTAGACATTCATTGTAAGTTTGCAATGAATGAAAGAATGAAGATAAGGACCCTCCCAGTTTCTAGAATTACACTATAAGGCTAGGGCATATGCATGGGCCATGCAGGCATCCTGGCCCGGATGAACCAGATCTGCCTTGGCCCAACAGGCTGACTGATTTGCTGCTGAGGCCCTGAGTTGCTGATCTTGAACCTTTTCCATTTCTATAGGCCAAGCACAGGCTTGTTCCTAAGTATGGAGTAGGTTGGAGCATGGGTATAGGGTTAAATGGCCCCAGCCCAGAAGATAAGAGTAACATAAGGGCAAGAAGACAAGCAACTCACTAGAGTAATCTGAGTTATTTGGATCTCTCAAGTAGTAATTCCCAGACAATTTGGAGTTTTAACACCTTATTGTCTTTATTTCTTTAAACTTGCACTTATTTTCTTATACTTATGAAAATGGCACAGGGGAAAAAAAAAACCTCACGAAAGTATAACAGGATTTTTTAAACACAAAAGTGAACTAAAATTACCATGCCTCCCAATCCCCCCATTCTTTGCTGACACTTCCGTGAGTAAGACCAACATCTTTTGACTATAATGTGTCAGGCATTGACCACTGATTCGTTCTGTTTCTGCAAGCATGGTTTAATCTATGGAATAGGACGGTTCAACTATTCGCTTAATAAGCATTTATTGAACACAAAGTCAGATGTAGGCACCATGTGACAAATCAAGACTAATAAAAAGTGATGGCTTGGAAGACAGTCCTGAACGAAAAGTCAAGGGCTTGGAATTCAAGTCTGTGACTCCACCCCTCATTAGCTCTGTAATGCAGGATAGATCAGAAGGACTCCCCAAATCTCAGTTTCTGCATCTTAGAAACAGGCAAGATATGAGCTGCCTTCTCTCCAACCCCTTCTCACAGAGTTGTTGTAAAGATCAAGCGAACTAGTATATATTAAAGAGCTTTGAAAACTGAGAAGTGATAAGAAATAACAAAGAATGACATTCAGCAGGTTGGTTGGTTTGTTTTTTTTCCCTTCCCATCAAGTAACATCAGCTTCATTCTGAGGAACTTGGTATAAACCGAATGTGAGACTGGAAAATGAAAGCTGGCAAAATGAACCCTAAGACAATCCCCCAAATTCTGACTCTGGTACAAATTAGTCGCATGATGTGGTCCGTTTACCACCCTTGCCTGGCCTCAATGACCATATCTCGTAAAATGAGGTGGTCAGACCAGATGAGTTCTAAAAACCCTTCTAGCTCTGACAGTTTTCTTCTTGATTCCATGAAAATGACTGCCATCTGCCTGAACTTGGTGGTAAGTTGTGTTTGTAACTGTACTCACCTAGACAGGAAAGATGAGAGGACATGACTGAAATCTTTGGGTCTAGGAACACAGCTGGTGGGTGGAAGACTCAAGAAGACACCGTTGTCCCAAGTCTAATGTCAGAGGAGGCCAGCATGACGTTGGGGGCCATAGGCACATAAGCCTTCATGGGTCCCTTCCTGCATCATAAATAAATAAATAAATAAATTAATTAATTAATTAATAGTATATTTTATGACTGTATTGGTATAAAGATTAATATATCTAAGGATCAATTATATATTCTTTCTTTTGATATAAAAAAAAGTAAAGGTTTTAGTAGTCCTAAAAAATTGTCATGGATCCTAGGCACTATTCCTATTGCGTTTAATGGATATGTGGGCCTAGGTTCTCTTAAAAATAGTGGTACATTTTACTCAAAGAACATATAGACTGTGAGCCACCTAAAGCTTGACTTCCTTTTAGAGTAGGGATTTTCAACTTCAGCACTTTTGACATTGTACTGGATAATTCTCTGCAGAGGGCTATCCTGTCCATTGTAGGATTTTTTTTTTTTTTTTTTTTTTTGAGAGAGAGAGGGAGAGAGCACAAGCATGGGGAGCTACAGAGGGAGAAGCAGGCTCCCTGAGTGGGGAGCCGGATGTGGGGCTTAATCCCAGGACTCTGGGATCACAACCTGAGTGGAAGGCAGCCGATTAACCAACTGAGCCTTCCAAGAGTCCCTGTAGGGTGTTTAAGAGCAACTTGGCCTCTACCCACTAGATGCTAACAGCATACCTGCCCCAGTTGTAACAACCAAAAATGTCCCCAGACATTGCCAAGTTCTCCCTTAGAGGTAAAATCATCCCCAGCTGAGAATCACTGTTGTAGAATATTCTCTCTCGATGATGCTCATGATCTTCTTGGGAAATGGCTTCCCATGTCATTCTTGGTGAAAGATAAAGTCCTTACATCTCCAATCTTGCCCCCATACCTCTCTGACTTTCCTACTGCTATTCCTGTCTTCCACATGATTCCTGCCCCACTGTCCTCCTTGCTGTGTTCTGGATCTGCCAGGCACGCCACCGTAGGGCCTTTGAAATGGTTCGACCCTCTGCATGGAACACGCTTCCCCCAGATTATCCACTTGGTTAACTATATTAACTTTTTCACTTCTTTGTTTAAATATTATCTTCTCAATGAGGCCTATCCTAACCACCCTTCATAAATTACCACCCTATTCCCTGTCATTCCTCTTCCACTTTTCTCTGTCACTCTCTGCCTCTGTCTCTATATATACACGTATTTCCCCCCCATAGCTTATCACCTCCTAACATACTACAACTGAGACTGGAACAGCACAGGGGTTAGGGGCACCAAGCCCCTACGCAGTTGAAAATTGACATATAATTTTTGACTCCCTCAAAACTTAACTAGTAGTCTCCTGCTGACCAGAAGTTTTACCAATAACATAAGCAGTCAATTAATGCATATTTCATGTTATGAGGTATTATATACTGTATTCTTACAATAAAGTGATTTAGAAAAAAGAAAATGTTATTAAGAAAATAAGAAAGAGAAACTACAGTTATAGTACTGGACTGTATTTGTTGAAAAAACCCAAACCAGTGTTGTTCAAGAATCAACTGCACAGAATTTCTGTTATTTAATTATATACTACATTTATCATTTATTGTCTTTGTCTTTGCACTAGAACATAAAATCTACAGGAACAGAAATCTCTGTTTTGTCTGTTTTGTTTTATTCTACAACTGCTACATAGTAGGTGTTCAATAAATATGCATTGGATTGCATTGAAAAAAAGTTGTAGCCCACTCTGTCTTGGAAAAGGACTACTAGGAATTCCCCGTCCTTCTTCTGACGCCAAATCCACCTCTCTGTGTCTCTCTTGCTGTGTGACAACTCCTTCCCCAGCGGAGTTCTGGATCTCTTCCCGAAGTGTTCCCACACTCCCCAGCCATGTCTCCATTCCTCTGTGCCTGCCTGTTCCCCTTCAGTCCCTGGGCCTCCTGGAGCAGCAGCAGAGGGGAAACCTGCATGCTCAGGGTTTTGAAACAGCTGATTCTTTACTTCTTGTAGCTGGTCTATCCATGAAAAGGAATGATTCAAAAGAGACTTGAAAAAACAAGACCTTGCCGTCCTTGTGAGTACAAACAATGGCCAAGAGAACAGAGAAACCCCTTTCAATCTTGTGTCAGGAATTCTTTACCACTGGAGGTGCTGAATAGAAGGCCAAGCCATAGGGTTATTATATCCTCCTCTCAAAGCTGGCTGGGGAGAGGCAGCCAAGAAGTCACTGCAACCGGGGCTGGCATGTGGGGACGCCAGGAGCCCACGTCTTTCTGGAGAGACAGCCCTCGCTGACCCAGTTTCAGAACAACATCGCCTGACACAGCACTGCGATCCACAACTTTAATAACTTGGTGACATACAAAGCAGTTTTGATGCAAAGTGGAGCTGACGGGGCAGCAGAGGGAAGGCTCTGCTTCTCACCGAGCTGCGTGGGGAATCTGTTCAAGGTGACTGCAACCTTTACAGCCCAGCCGACAGTCCAGTCCGAGCCTGCTCTTGCAAACAAGTAAGACTGGTTTGTTTTCCAGGAGGACAAACGCAGGGGTGGCTGACAGGGAGTGGAACCAACTTAGAAGGACTGGTTGATGCAGTCTGTCTCTTCTGCTTTGATTTACGTCCCCAGTACTCCTGCTCTTCATTATCCTTGCTGCCCCTGCCTTAATCCCAGCCTGTATCACTAGGGCTATTGTAACAGTTGCATAATATTAAATATGCAGAGCTTATCCCCTCCATCCCTCTGGTTCACAGCCGATTTTGAATGATCTTCAAAAGCATATCAATGATCATGTAACTTTCCACATCAAACCTTTCCCAGGCTCCCCATTCCTGCAGGAAAAAAAAACTGTGAACACAAACAGTTCTCCACGCTCAGTCTGTGAGCTATGTTTTTAGCTTCTTCCCCTCAGTCCTGCCTATTTCTTGTCACTTCTTGCCACCACAGCCGCCATCACCCCAAAATCTAGTTTTCTTTTTGTAACTTATTGAATATACAACACCCTTTTCATTCTTTAATGTTCTGAGGTGTATGATTTTTCCATGTGTGCTTGAATGCTCCCTGTGCTAGGGGACTCACTACCTCACATGATAGTCATTTCTAACACTGAATAGCTTTAACACTCTGTAAGCCTTTGCTAAAGAAACAAAACCTGTGCTCTACAACTTTCATTTGTTGTCCCTGTGCCTACTTTCTGGAGTCCCAGAGAATATGTTCGGTCTCAGAACTCCTTTCTGAGAAGTTAACAAAGTGAAACACATCTTTTGAGCTTCCAATCTGTGCTACAGTGCCAGCGTCCTTTACCCATTTTTCACAAGGTAAGGTTTTACTCATTCCAATCCCCTCCCCCTCATCTTTCTGCACCTTCCTCATACATCCAGAATTCCTCTTAGAATCAAAATGGGGAAGTTTGTACATGGTGCGTTTTTAAAGATAATAGTAACAATTAGCAACAATAATAATAATTAGCAACTGTTCTTGGCATATGGAAATGGATGTGTTGACCTAAGTTGTGCAATTTGAATTATTTATTCTAGTATTCATTCATTCATTCATTCATTCATTCAATATATATATTTCTATTGAGTAATGAGGGTCCACAAAGTGAAACACAGCCCCTGTCTTCCAGGGTTTCATGGTCTGGAGGGCAAGGGAGGGGGGCCATAATCACGTAAGCAGCACTTACAGTCAGTGTAACTAGACCTATGGTGGGGGTTAGGCAAGAATTGAAGAGGGACCCTTAACCCAGTATGGGGACACTGAGGGAGGCAAGGGGATTGAGAAAAGCACTGCAGAGAAATCGCTGTCCACACTGAGATGAGGAAGGTAATGGTGTTACAGTCAAATGGAAGGAGTTAGCAAGGACATTCCAGGTGGTGCGAAGAGCAGGAGCAAAGGCACAGAGATAAGACGGCATGGAGTATTCAGTGACCTTGAAGGGTCCTGTGATTTCTGAACAGGGCAGTGTATATTAAGAGGTTGATTCCCACGTCCAGACTGCAGTTCAAATGGAGTTCCAGAAGAGAGAGATTACTGGGGCTTGAAATTGTCAGGACAATCTCCCTGGAGGTGAAGGGTCCTGAGGTGGGCCCGGAAGGAAGAGCACATTATGGAGAGCAGAGAGGAGGGGAGATGGATATCTATATGCAAATATGCCCGCACATATACATCTGCTTCATATGCATTTAAACCTTAAATTGACTTTCACTTGCCTTCCACTTTGGTTTCCATGGTAACCCTGGCCACTTATATTTCTTTTAACCTCCTTTTCTTTGTTTCAGGATGAGGCGAACTGTGTGCAGGTTAACCAGTCAGGGGAAGACAGGAGATTTTAAAGCAATTATTTGGATTTTTTTTTTTTTTTAAAGAAAACCGCCAACTTTGCAGTTTAATGCAAACTGTGTCTAGTATATTTGCCCTGAAGGATGCTGTAGGGAGAAACAGGAGCCAGAATCCTTTTCGTCCCCTCCTCCCTGACTTCTATTATTACCGTGCACTTACTGCTAATACAGCATCTAAACTTGCAATCTTGGTAACTATGGCAATAAAATGGGTGAGATTCCCTTCCATTATGACTTGAATTGTTAGGGCTGTGCCAAGAGCACGTGCGTTTGCACAGAGGAGGGGGGATGCGCTCTAGGGAAAATAGTTCTTTCAACTCTCTGTGGGGAGTTGGAGACTGTTGTCCATCAGTTCACGTTTACATGAAGAATTCTTACCATGCCTGTGGCAGAGGACGCAGGCACCATGCCTAAGGGTTACGGCGTACATCCAGAGCTCACAAAACTCCCTTATGCACAGCCTGTGGAACCAGGGGGCCAGGGCTGCACGGAGCCTCTAAGAGATGGCCAGCAAGAAACGAGAAGGATTTAATCCAGGGGCCAGAAAACTTTCTCTGTAAAGGGCCAAACAATAAGCATTTCAGGCTCTTTGGGCCATACTGCCTTGGCTACAACTAGTGAGCTCTGCCCTGGCAGCCCCAGAGCAGCTACTGACACCATGTGAATAAACGGATGGTTGTGCTCCAGTACAATTTTATTTGTGGACCCTGAAATCTGAATTTCAAATACTTTTTACAGATCATGAAATATTATTCTTCTTTTGATCCTTTTCTTCCCCCCAACCATTTAAAAATGCAAATCAAACAGAAACACGCCTGAAAGAATAGGGCCTGGGACCTTTCATTGCAATGGGAGTCATCTGATTGCAATGATCCAAAATCCACCAGAATTCATTGGGAGTGGTATTACACACCCCAGCTCCCCAGCCTCCTGATGGTCCTGATCTCTGGTTTGCCTTCTGCCTAGACATAAAATGACATATACACATTTACTGCCTCCAGGCCCTGGCTGAGCCCCAGGAAGAGCCCCTAACATTCTGGGCAGCCTCCATCTACCTTTACAACCTCTGTTTCCTTTCTTGGCTGGTGTTGCTGCTGACAGATCAGCTCCACAGCCCATAGACTTCCTTCATTGGCCAGCTATTCTCAACTCTCCCAACTCCACCCCCTCTGGGTTGTTTGAGCAGAGGTTCTGGGAACTTGGGATGCTTAGGAGGGAGAGGAGAATGTTCCAGTCCTCCTAGGAGTGGTTCACTGGCTTCTAATCTCTCAGGAGCCAGGAGATTTTAATTATTCAGGACAATCCTGGAAGAAAAAACTAGGAACAGTGAGTAGAATTTATAAAGTGGCAGATTTCTTTCTTACAGATTTATTCTAGGCTGCTAAATGCACCTTGTGCCACAGGCGGCTGTGATATGGTAGAGAGAGAGAGCTGAGCTGAGGGGTCTAGGGTTCTGGATTCAGGGTTTAAGCTCTTTGATCGTGATAGTCTAATCCCTCCCTTCCATCTGGAGCAAAGTGGCTCTCTGACAGCGGGAATGGTAAAGTTCAACGACAGCTGGCTTAGATTCTCTTGGCAGGTTGTGTGACTTTGGGAAAACCAGGTCCTGTTTTCTGGGCCTCCCTTATCTTCCCATCTGTGCCATGTGAGTAGCAATCCTTTCCAGCAACAGAGACCACCAACTATAGCCCTTGTTGCCCTGCTCCCAAGGGACAGGCACATCTGTTTTTTGGAACCATTACTTTGCAGACTTTTAAGGGATATTTTTCCCTCCCTCCCAGTCCCTAGGAAATTACTGCAGCTCTTTCCTTAGAAAGAACATTAGCCAGGCCCTGTGCTAAGCAAATGCATTCAGCTTCTCCCTATCTGATTTCTCTTTTTCTCATTTGTCAGCAAAGGAGAAACCTCCCAGCTATTAATCAAACTCCTGGCTGTGGATAGCTTTAATTGCAGAAACCACTGCTGGATGAGGGATGCTCAACTTTTCCAAAGAAAGCCGGCTGCCTAGTGCAGAAGAGAAACAATTAATTACCTGCTCCTCCTGTCCCCAACAGAGATGCAGATGAACTAACAATATTGCTGCTGGCACCAAATCCTCCCTTCCCAAGGTGGAGGAAAGCTAATGCAAACTCAGACAGCATTCATAAAAGTAGAATGCCCAAACAGAAGTTTAGCTATAAGGCTCTGGTGGGACCAAAGTTTTGCCTCTCTCTGGCATCTTTACTTGAAGATGGATACAGACAAGCTCTAGATCTTATTGAAGAGAGTGATTGGGGATACTGACATGCTTGAAAATCATACTCTCCAAGGAAGGATCTAGTATGTCAGAGATATTGAAGTCAGAAAAGAAAAAAATTAAGGTGGGGGGTAAGGGAGGGGTGCAACTTAAAAAAATAGACAGGAAAAGAGAGACCAGACTGAATTTGTATATTCCAGTAGAGAGACTAGAATTGTGGGTGGCATTTACAGTTTCACATAAGAAGAAATCCTTGGGATGTGTGCTTCTGGAAAGAACTGGCCCAAAGGTACTCAGCCTTTTGTCTCTGTAGGTTTTTAAGAACCATTAAGAATGCTGTAAGACAATCCTTGAATCGGAAAGGAGGTTAATACAAGCATCTTGGATATGTAACCACCCCTTCTTTGGGTCTTGCTTTACTAATACTTTTGTTTCACATCCAAGTTTTCAGGATTATAGACAATATAGAAGGAATGGGCGTGTGTGTGTGTCTGGGGGGGGGGGGGGGAGCTGAACCCAAGATCGCAGTCTGATCGCATTGGAGAACTGTGGAGGCTAAAGATGGAACTTTTTTTTCTTTTTATATATCTTCAATTGCCACACAAAGATGGTAGATATGATGTTCTCTTTGAAAGTTGGTGCTAAGAACGATGTTGTTTTTCTCTGAATCCCCAACACCTAGCAGATGCCAGCACAGGGAACCTGTTTAAGGCTCATTTGGAAACCTTTTGATTGAGTCAGATGTAAACTTGTACTTCTGATATGAGTCCTGGGAGGCAATATTATACAGTTATGAAAAGAATGAATCTGACTTATACTGACCTGGGTCTAAAGCTTAGTTCTTTGTTGAATCGGTAAGTGAACTTGGGCAGGTGGCAGAAACGCTCAGTGCCTCAGTTTCCCCATCTGTGAAACAGGCGTGCATTCATACACTGGGTATCTGCATTGAGGTGCCAGTCTCCTTACCGTACTGAACTGGAATCCTACTTCGGTTAGCTTCTTCTTTTTCCTTTATTTTGTTAGTTCATTTATTTTATAATGATTTACTTGCAGATAGAACGGCATGTTGAAAAACTCAGGGGTGTGCTTGAATCCAGGCCTTTGCACCACAGGCTGTGCTAAATTGGGTAAAGTACCTAAATTCCCTGAGCTTTGGTTTCCAGTCTGTGATGGAAGCAAAGTAAAACCTATGTTTGAAGATTATTCATCAGTGATATTGGGGAAGTGCTAAACAAGGGAGACCTGTTTGGGGATAGATCATTTTCACATTGACTTGCCCATCTGCAAAAGTACCAAAGAGGAAATATGTGGTTTACTCTTAGAAGCCACTGCAGTCTCTCGGTGGTTTTCCCTCTCAATTCCCCTGGATTGGGTTTTACCTCAATTCCTGGTAAGCCGGAGGCTTCCGTCTTTCCCCAAGTCTCTCTCATTGTAGGCAGAGTGTGGTGGGTCAGGTAAGGGGATGTGGGGGCAGGGGGCAGCCTTAACTGCCTTCGGCATTTTCTTTTCAATTGCTTGAACTATTTTTTTTAATTACCACCCCCACCCTTTTATTTCTTTTCTTGGAGTATTTTTCAGGGTGTTTGGGGGTTTTAACATTATTTTTTAAACTCTTGCTGTTCTTTCTTCTCTTGCGTCTATCAGGCTTTCTCAACAGCTTCAAATGGAAAACTTTGAAGTAAGTGAACTTAAAAGAAGAACTGGAAAGTCAGCGCGATGCCCCGAAGTCCCGTGGGCAGCCTTGCCACAGTAACCACTCTTGGCGGAGCTCATTAGAGGCGGCTGCAGGCTCCGTGGCCGCGCGGGCGGGCGACGCCGGGGAGTGCGCCTCCACCGACTGCACGGGGCCGCGCGGGGGCCTGGGGACCGCGCACGGCGGGGTCGGGGCGGCCCTCAGGCCCCCGCTGGCGCCGAGCCCACTGTGCAGCTGGCGCCACGCGCAAATTACATCTGAGCCGCCTTTCAAGCCCCCGGCCGCTTTCAAAACGGGGCTTTGAAAGGCTGGGCTCCCCTGGCTCTGCGCTGGAGAACGGAGCTGGGCTTTTCAGGGAGGCCGGGCTGGCGCACACGTGCCTGCCTCTGCGGCCTTCCGCGCGCGTTTATAGGGAGCATAAAAGGAAGAAGACGGTCTGGTGGGTGTTCTTCTGCACGCTTCCATCCCTTTATTTACGGAGGAAACGGTCCGGCTCCTGGAGTTCTCACTGGCCATTTGGGGGATGAATGGGCTGTTTGAAGTGAGAGCATTGAAAGTTTTTCTTTGGGATATATATAACTCTCTCTCTCAAAATTCAGTGATACCGTTTTACCTAGGGGCCCGATCTGGGAGGGGAAGAACATACAGATACATGTAGAGTTCAAACCCTGTTTGAGGTTTGGAAACCCAGTTTTTATGAGAGAAGGAAGGATTGCTGCCACTCAACCCCCTTTTCTCCTGCGTTTGCCCCAGGCCTTTTGGTCCCTGGTTGAAGGAGCAGTCTTTCCACGGGATGCGACAGGGGATAGGGAATACAGAGATGACAATGACAGATTGGGTTAGAACTTTCTGCGTCACTTCATGCTGAAAAGGTGCCTTACCCACAGTAGCCACCCATCCTTTACCCCCAACTCCAGAAGGTGGCCCTTTGCCTCTACCCTTGTGCTTCCACTCACTCCTGGTTATGTCATTGCTCCTCGCCCAAAGGTTGAGTTTTTAACAATGCCTAGGTCTCCAACATTTTCCTTTGCACCAGTCCATATTGTGGTACCTTTGGTATAACTGCCTTAAAATTCTGTAAGTACTTGAAGAACCCCAACTCACTGGAAGTCATCCCAGTCTGTATGGCATGCAATTCTTGGTTTTAGGAACATCGTTCCACCCCTGGGACACCCACAGCCATCAAACAGATTTTAGTGGGATAAAAAGAAAATACAAGTACTCTTCTCCAGGACACTCACTCCTCTATTTGGAAGGACAAATGCTTATTTAGGGTTTCATGGAAAGTTT
>NW_024424119.1:43972230-43996790 GCF_017311325.1 Ursus maritimus
GGGGGCAGCCTTAACTGCCTTCGGCATTTTCTTTTCAATTGCTTGAACTATTTTTTTTAATTACCACCCCCACCCTTTTATTTCTTTTCTTGGAGTATTTTTCAGGGTGTTTGGGGGTTTTAACATTATTTTTTAAACTCTTGCTGTTCTTTCTTCTCTTGCGTCTATCAGGCTTTCTCAACAGCTTCAAATGGAAAACTTTGAAGTAAGTGAACTTAAAAGAAGAACTGGAAAGTCAGCGCGATGCCCCGAAGTCCCGTGGGCAGCCTTGCCACAGTAACCACTCTTGGCGGAGCTCATTAGAGGCGGCTGCAGGCTCCGTGGCCGCGCGGGCGGGCGACGCCGGGGAGTGCGCCTCCACCGACTGCACGGGGCCGCGCGGGGGCCTGGGGACCGCGCACGGCGGGGTCGGGGCGGCCCTCAGGCCCCCGCTGGCGCCGAGCCCACTGTGCAGCTGGCGCCACGCGCAAATTACATCTGAGCCGCCTTTCAAGCCCCCGGCCGCTTTCAAAACGGGGCTTTGAAAGGCTGGGCTCCCCTGGCTCTGCGCTGGAGAACGGAGCTGGGCTTTTCAGGGAGGCCGGGCTGGCGCACACGTGCCTGCCTCTGCGGCCTTCCGCGCGCGTTTATAGGGAGCATAAAAGGAAGAAGACGGTCTGGTGGGTGTTCTTCTGCACGCTTCCATCCCTTTATTTACGGAGGAAACGGTCCGGCTCCTGGAGTTCTCACTGGCCATTTGGGGGATGAATGGGCTGTTTGAAGTGAGAGCATTGAAAGTTTTTCTTTGGGATATATATAACTCTCTCTCTCAAAATTCAGTGATACCGTTTTACCTAGGGGCCCGATCTGGGAGGGGAAGAACATACAGATACATGTAGAGTTCAAACCCTGTTTGAGGTTTGGAAACCCAGTTTTTATGAGAGAAGGAAGGATTGCTGCCACTCAACCCCCTTTTCTCCTGCGTTTGCCCCAGGCCTTTTGGTCCCTGGTTGAAGGAGCAGTCTTTCCACGGGATGCGACAGGGGATAGGGAATACAGAGATGACAATGACAGATTGGGTTAGAACTTTCTGCGTCACTTCATGCTGAAAAGGTGCCTTACCCACAGTAGCCACCCATCCTTTACCCCCAACTCCAGAAGGTGGCCCTTTGCCTCTACCCTTGTGCTTCCACTCACTCCTGGTTATGTCATTGCTCCTCGCCCAAAGGTTGAGTTTTTAACAATGCCTAGGTCTCCAACATTTTCCTTTGCACCAGTCCATATTGTGGTACCTTTGGTATAACTGCCTTAAAATTCTGTAAGTACTTGAAGAACCCCAACTCACTGGAAGTCATCCCAGTCTGTATGGCATGCAATTCTTGGTTTTAGGAACATCGTTCCACCCCTGGGACACCCACAGCCATCAAACAGATTTTAGTGGGATAAAAAGAAAATACAAGTACTCTTCTCCAGGACACTCACTCCTCTATTTGGAAGGACAAATGCTTATTTAGGGTTTCATGGAAAGTTTGTCAGTGAATTGGGATGAGCCTGGAAAGGCATATTGAAATAGACTTTCCCCGAAAAGGAATATAGAATCAAGACAACAGTCGTTGAGGGCAGTCTTGTTATCCCCTTCGTACAGGAAGGTATGATTTAAAGATCCCTGTGAATTCCCAAGGCAACACAGAAAGTGGGGAAGCCAGAACTCAACAAAGGTAGGTTTCCTGACTCTAAGCGGATGTTCTGCCCACCCATGGTGACTTGTCATCCTCCTTGTCCCCGCCCCTCTTCCTTTGTCTTCCTGATTACAACTGCATCTCTTAATTCCCTACCTCAAACTTTTTGTGCCCTGAAGCCTTATCGGGCTGTGACAAGCAGTCCTGGGCAGACAGCCCACTCGGTACCCTGTGAATAGTCCTTTACATGCTCACACACAGCCTATGTTGTGTACCAAAACCTTATTCCCCTTAGGAGGAGGAAACTGTTAATTATAGACGCTGGCTCACGGACTCTGTGTTCCAAAAAGACCCAGAGCATGTCTTTGTGTCGCTCCCAGCCCAGCAGAGAAAAGCTAAATTGTGTTTGAAAGCCTTACAAGGGGAACGTTAATTGAGGCATAAAAGCGTGTGTCTTTGATCTTCCCAGGACCTGTGGTTCTCCCGTTATCTGAGTCCTGTTCCTGATGACACAGGTTGGAGGGGAGCCTGCAGTGGGGCTGGAGCCAAAGGCACCAAGCAGGATTTCAATAGCTGCCCCCTCTCCCTTCTTTCCACCACCATGAAGGCTCTGCCTGTGGTACTTATCTGTTACTTACATTTGCAGCAGCCTCACCCTGATCTCTGTGGCCATCTCCCCGCTCCACAATACAGGCATGTGTGCTCAGCTTTCAAGTATTTCTGTGAGCATTTCTGCACTTCCCTTTTGGAACTCCCTGATCCCAGAATAATTTCTCCTATCTGTCCGAAGTCTCAGTCTCAATGACATGACTCACTGACTTCACAACTGGATTTCAGAGTTTTGTAGGATGTCATGTCCATTCATTCATTCACTCATTCATCCATCCATTCACTCACTCACTTAATTTCTCCTTCACTAACTCATCCATGAACTTCTTCAGGCATTCACTTACTTTTTGCATTCCCAATCTTTTGCTGATTGAGCCAAAGAAGACTACATGTGTAATAAGTTGACTAGAGTCACTGTAGGAACAAAGGACTCCTGCATGCACATACCTGTTTGAGTTCGTGAAAATGGCTGGAAGGAGCTCATGCAGTGGCTTAAAATGTGTGTAACACTGCATTTCCCAGAAAAGTGTTCATCCAGAGTTGTTTGAAGGTCTAAGGCTATATTTAGTGAGCAAGTCAGCTTAGCGTAAGATAAAAGAAGTTAGTTTTGGGAGTGAAAGAAAGACCCCAGTTCAAATGTCAGCATTGCCACTTAGCAGTGATAGGACTCTGGGCTAGACACTTAAACTGCTCTGAGCCTCCCTGTTTTCATTTTTATTTATTTTTTTTTTAAAGATTTATTTATTCGACAGAGATAGAGACAGCCAGCGAGAGAGGGAACACAAGCAGGGGGAGTGGGAGAGGAAGAAGCAGGCTCATAGCGGAGGAGCCTGATGTGGGGCTCGATCCCATAACGCCCGGATCACGCCCTGAGCCGAAGGCAGACGTTTAACCGCTGTGCCACCCAGGCGCCCCCCTGTTTTCATTTTTAAAAGAGGGGTACTGATATCTACCTGGGAAAGGAGAAAATGCATGTATATACTTACACAGATCCTGGCACGCCGCTGTGGTGGTTGGTATTATTATTACTGCTCACTTGTGAAGGTGGGTTTGGACCAGCCAGACAGTATTGCTGATGAGTCCCTGTGTCCTCTGGGGAATCACAGACACTCTGATGGTCTCATAAAATGCAAGATGAAAAATGGGCCTTCCTTGAGGAAGCCATCAGCATCAAATAAAACTGCTGATGCTTTAGACTTTCCTTTCATCACCTCCTGTGGGGAAGCTGGAGGTCCACGTGTGTGGAACAGCGGTAGGGACATCTGGAAGAGCTAGGGAAACAGGTGAAGAGTGTTCACGATGGCAGCAGCACATGGTCAGCTCAGTAATGTCTGAACGTCCCTGCCTCCATCTGGGGATGCATCTCTTGTTGAAAACATCCATTCATTCTTCCATCTATTTGCAACATATTTATGTTTGATATGCTAAGTTCTGGACAGATATCTCAGGAGCCCAGTCCTAAGTAGCCCCCTTCTTGTCACTGTACTTCTAAGGTAGTTTTCGTATTATTATTATTTTTTTTTCTTTCCTTGCAGCAGCTTTGCTCTATTCAGAAGACATCTTGCTAGGAAATCCCATATGTAGAACAGATATAGGGTCTGTTGTAGTTGAAGTCAGGGTCAGGTTTATGGAGCCTGCCCATTCAGTGTCCCCTGGTCCTGTCCTCCCATCCTAGGTAGGCTTGCAGGGATTCTGGAGGACCTTTTTAGTTTAGGAACTGAAGAATCAAGACCTCACATGGCTGTTGCCAATGTGCAACCCTGTTTCATCAGAAGGATGAAATAATAACCATGTGCCCCAACATGCTCCAAATCCAGGATTGGTAAGTGTATCAATCACACAAACAGGTCAGTCTTGATGGAAAGAATGGGATACAGTGCAGGGGTATGGGACGGTGGTGGCAGAGGGAAGGCATGGGAGAGGATGTGTTCACACCTCTAATATCATGGAGTTGTTAGACCAGCCTGTGATGTTAGGAAAGTAACCTCACCATTAGCAATGCACCCATTTTGTGTACTAGGAAGCTGAGGCTCAGGGAAGTCACCCAGCTAAGTGACCAGTCTGATTTGAATTCAGGTCTTCTGATTCTCTTTCCCATATGTACCGCAGTGCTTCCCAGGCTTCTTCCCCCACCTTGAGTGTTGTATCACCTGCCCATTTTGTATCAAGCTCGGGGAAGGATGCATGACCCCAGGAATGTACTGTTTGCCCATCCAAATGGCGACTTTCCTTTCCCTTTCTGCTCATTATCCCTTTATCTTCATCCATGGCTGACAGATCTGTGTGCATTTCAGGAAGATAAATGTCCCCTCAGATCTCCTGACAGAGATGTCTCCTCTTGGAAGAAAAGCTTACAATATCCCTCTTAGATGCCAGTAGAAGGAAGGATCCAGGGGCTGAGCTCTCCCGCTCCCTAAGTCTTCAAGGGTCAGGCTAAAGTAGGCAGAGCCAACAGTGGCTGAGGGAAGAGCTTCCAGAGTCAGGGAAAACATCTTCCTGGCCATCTACAACTCAGAGTCAGGTGAGCGGGGGAAGGGAGGGGGCTCATGATCTGAGGCCAATTTCCTTCTCTCTCCTGTGAATCTTCCCTTTCAAGAGAGAGAGGAGACTGTACCAGGATTTGAGGACAATTATGGTATCCCTGTAGTCAACAAGGTCAGCCAGTCCCTCTAAGTGTGTGTAAACATACGCAATGTGGAATGGGGCTTCTCATTTGGGCTTGGAAATACATGGAAACCCCAAAGAGAGGGAGCCTCTGACGATGGAATTGCTCCTTGGCCTTTGAGCAGCTCTTTGCTGTTTAAAAAGAGAAAGAAAGAAAATCTTTCTTGTGCATTATCTCATTTGATCCTCACAATGATCCTCTCAGGCAAGACAAGAGATAATCACTCCATTTTACAGAGGGGCAAACTGAGGCTCAAAATGGCCATGCGACCTGCCTAAAAGCAAAATGGCGGACCCAACATTTGTATCCAATTCTTCTGACTTGAATGCAAGAATATTACTATGCTCATCAATGCTAAATTTCTAAGAGTATTTAACCACAGTTAAATAGTGGTACCACTGAGTGTGCCAGAGATGGAGTTTTGAGGTCAGGTTGCTTACATGTTATTTCAGTGAAATTGTAATCTGACACTCCTGTAGCATTTCAGAAGGAATAAGAGTGTTCCTTCTCAAATTAAGAACCTTATTTCCCATACTTGGTGTCAGTTTAATAAAGAAGAACAAAGAAAAATGATACAGATGGTTTGGAAAAGATCATGGCCATGTTTACACAGAGCGAAACTTAAAATTCTCAGGGACACTAGCAGACAGCAAAATTTTCTGGGGCATTAGTTTCTTATATGACAATCTTCTGATTAAGAGAAGGATTTTGGTAAATTAATAGGTGGGTTGGGAACGGAGGAAGGGTACATGAGAAGAGCAAAAGTGTTTAAGATAGTGAGGAATGGTGCTCACCAAGCTAGGCTGTCATTGTCCTTAACACTTTTTAGGAGTGTATTCTGTTAGCACGATGCATCTTGAGTTTTGTAAGAATACAAGGCCCTGAGCCTCTCTCCTGCCCAGTCCCACCTATATGCATCAGCACCAGATTAGTCTCAAAGTGTGGCTCTGGGCACAGCTTGGACACTCTCATTGCCCCCCTGCCCCCGGCCCCATGCCTGCAGGATAAAGTCAAAGCATCCTAGCCAAGTATTTAAGGCACTTAACATCTTGGCCCTAATTAAACTTTTCAACTTTATCTCCTAGAACTGCCATTCCTCTTCATGAGAAACTGCTTTGTGTATTTACCCTGCCCTTTTCTGCCTTCACCCCTTTATTTACCCAGTCATTCCTTTCTCCAGATTACCAAATCTTAGTCTGTTCCTTTTGCCTCCTCTCTCCAAACACCTGGGTTTTTGGTACACAACATAGGCTCTCAACCTCAACCTATTTGATGCATGACAAAATACAGAGATGTAAAACAGAGACTAGGTGTGTCTGCACCTCACTAGGTTATATGCTTGTCTCCTTATTACCTAGCTGTTGGGCTCCTGCATTTTCCTAAGGGGAACTGACACTGACCTTGGGCTCCAGATACCATTCCTGGGTCCCTGTCTAAATTACCTGCACAGCTTGACAATACTGCAGGACAGGGATTTTTGCTTGGGGTCTTATGGTCCTAACTCTCTAGATTCAATATGCAACCTGCTGGATTGGAATTTTGCTCACTTATCTTTAGCCCAAATACTGTCTCTTCCAAGAAACCTTCTCTGACCTCTTCAGTTTCAGAGGATTCTTCCTCCAAGGTACCACCTTGGCAGGACTAACTTCTTGAAATATGGTTATTTATAGGTGTTGGTAAGGTGGTCGATACTTGCAGACGAAATGAAGAGTGCTACATGTAGAGTCAATCCCCATGGTATAAACATTCCCACTATGGCTGATTTCAAACTACTACCCTCGTTGGAACTGATGTGCACAATGGGCCCTTGCCAGCCAGCAAGAACTGGCCCCAGAACACTCTGGTAATGTGTACCCTATTGTCATCTTTCATTCTGTCCCTACTTCTGTTATAGCCACTGGACTTCTCTGATTCTTGAACATGACATGCTCTCCCATACCTTTGGCCATTTGCAAATGCTATTCCTCTACCAGTCGCATTCCCTTGGTCCAGTGTCCCAAGCCCTTACCCTGTATCTGCCTAACTTGCTTTAAGGCTATCTTCCCACTAGCCTGAAGGCTCTCAGAGGTAGGTATCATGCTTGTTTAGTTCCCCATCATCTCCGTAGCCTGTAGCTCCGTGACCAACACATAGTAAACTTTCAAAACATGCCTGTTGACTATTCTATCATCTTTTACTGGATGATAAACTTTTATCAGCATATTTCCTCTGCAGAATTGCTAAGCTTTTCCTTTATAAAAATTAGACATCAAGTGAACAATTGTGTTTTCCTTTTTGCTTCAGCAGACAGGAGGCTCAAGCTGATTTTGCTGCTTAAATTTAATAACCTTTATATGCTAGACACATATCTAGGTTTCAGTATTGTTTTACATTGCTCTGGTCCTTTTATTTGGCTTATATTTGTCATTTTCAATTTCATTGCAAGTATTTTTGAAAGCAGCCTCAAATTTGCTGGGTTACAAAGTAGGATAGAGACAGACATAATTCCTGACTGTAGTTTGGTTGTTTGATCATTGAGCAGACACCTTTTCTCTGCCCTAAAGCAAGACCTCACACCAGGTCTGGCGATGAGAGGGAGTAGAGTGAAAGGGTTGGGACTTGGGCTTGGGGATCATAGGGATCCCTGTTAGAGTCCCAGTTTGTAATATGACACCAGGCAAGCTAATTGGCCTCTCTGATTTAAAGTTTCTTTATCTGTTCCCTGGATGCAATAATGTATTCCTCACAGAGTAGTTAGAGAGATTAAATTAAATAATGTGTGTAAAGTGCTTAGTACACTTCCTAGCACTTGGTGAGTGCTCCACAAATGGTAGGTATAATTACAAATACTGCTATTGAGAAAGACATGAGTCGTGGCAGAATCATAGCAGAGGTTTGGCAAAGGCCAGCTTATTTGCTGCAGCCCCTTCTATCTTCCCCCATCTGATGCTACCGCTCCCCGCAACCTGTCTCTGAACATCACAAAAAAATACCAGTGTTTAGTGTCTGATTTGCTAAGAGTGCATCACTAATTCCCCCAGGGATAGTGCCTGGTTTAAATCCCCCTACTTTCATTTGCTGGGAGAGAAACTTTAATTCAGCACACTGAAGAAAATGCAATTTGGTACCTTTCATCAATTTATTGCCACCTCAATTTGCTTGATTTGTGCAGAGAAGTCAAGGTAAAGGCATGGAAAGCAAGCTATACAATGTTTAAGATTCTCCAGGACCCAGATGCAGGCTTACTCAAGTTGGCTGATTTCAGCAACAACATCTGCACATCTATTCCTCCTCATGCTGACTGGCATGTGCGGCTCCCGCTTATCCATCTGGAGCAATGTGGCAGCCTCTTGGGGTCCCGGGGGATAACACAAAGTGGACCCATTCTGTGGCTTTCCCAACCAAGGACTTTGGTTGAATTCTACAAAGTTCCTGTGGTCACCTGAGACTTCCTTGTGGGTTTGCTGTGTGTTTATCCTCAGTATCATTCATCGAACATGAATTGAAGACCTGATCTGTACGGGATGCTGTCACAGGCAACATCTCACTCATGAGTGATGTGTGTCAAGCTTCTATTCCAAATGCATTGATTTTCCTACAGTCCCTTAAAACACCTGGGCTCCCCACACTAACTTGCCTTTGCTTGTAACCTCCCCCTAGCTTGAAATGACCCTCATCCTTCTCCAAGAACAAAATCAAGACTTATTATTTTAGTTCCAATTAAGCTAACAATGAGGAACAACCATTCTGATGTTTATTAAACATTTACTCTGTGCCAGGCACAGTGTTCAATGCTGGACATACAAAAAAAAAATTTTAAAAATAAATATGAAAATTCTTTTTTTTTTTTTTTTTACAAAGAAATTGAATTTTATAGAAGCTCTGCAATTTGCCCAACGTTTTTCAGTTGTAATGGCAAAACTGGAGTTAAAGACCTATATGTCTATATGTTTTTAAGATTCAGGCTTTTCTCACTATGCTACCTTACTCACTGCAGAGCTATTATATATATATATATATATCATTTGACTGCTGTGACAATCATTTGACTTAGAGGGTCTTTGTGAGGTGTTAGAGCCCAGACACAAAGAGTTCACAAACAGGGCCTGCAGTTTTGGGATATATCGGGGGGGCATGAATGGAATGTGGTCATCCAGTGGTAGGAGGAGAACTAGCATGAGGGATGGATGGCCTGGAGTTAGATTCTGGCTCAAATGCAGAAGTCAGGGCCAGCAAGGGGTGGGCACCAGACTCTGTGGACCTGCCTAATGCCTGGCTAAACCTTGTCAAGGAGGAAATGGACACAAATAAGGGAGAGTGCTTAGCAATTCTGGAAGACTTTGTGTGGATAAAGTCCCATAGTCATAGAAGCTCTTTGATGTTCTGTGATCTGTCTCCTAACCCCCTCTGTCCTTCCACACCCTTCTTTCAGTTCTTGGTTCCTTTGCAAGGTGCTATGCTCTTGAACCTGTATCTACCAGTACTGAGATTGCTGGACCAGTCTCTTGAGCCAGGCAAGGCCATTCACATTTCCATGGAATCAGGCATGACTGTATGGGGACCATAATTGCCTCCATCACTGTCATCTCACTATGTGACTTTGGGCAAGTTACTCTTTTGTTTCATCCTTGAATTTCACTTTCCTCATTTTAAAATGTGTATATGAATATAAAATTTTTGCAGGGAACACAAGTGACTGCTGACAGCAGTTGACTCTGGGGAAAATACCTTGAGGACCTGGGTGAATGGAGAATCACTTACCTGGTTATTGCATTAAATGGTTTGCATTTTAGCATATTCTCATATTTGTGTATTAACTCCCTGTGTGTATGTAGTGTGTGTGTGTGTATAAAATTTCATCAAATTATATATCACCTATTATGTCCCAAATACTTAGTATAGTATGTTGACTTGTCAAAGGATTTGCTTCCCTACTAAACAGGGGCTCTTAGAGAGAAAGGATGGAGTCTTGGTCATCTGTGTCACCTGTGTTTCTCTGGAGCTTAACACAGTATCTGGCACATGATAAGTCTTAAATAGATATTTATCAAATTACTTTTACAAGTCTGTCCATCTGTAGAATAAAATGTTGGGCTAGACTAGAATCTTCTGAGGAAGGCCTCCACAGTTTAGGAATCTGTATATTACACAGGTATTACAAGGGGCTTTGCATCCTTAGGCAAAATTATGTATATAATTTGTATATACGTATACATTGCATATAATTATGTATCTCTGGCCATCTTGCTCCTTAGTGTAGGATGTCAGGGGGGCACATGCTGGGCGGTTAGAGCCAGTATCAGGGACCAGCAGCTAAAATGGCCAATTCAGATCCTGGGTAGAGACTTTTTTCTAGGTCTTCTGACATTGGCTATTGGTCAGGGCTTCTAGGTGTCTGCAGGCAAAGATCAAGGCAAAGCTCAGGGTGGTATCTTGTCCCCGAAGAGAGCAAGTGGTATGGTGGAAGGTGTAGACTTCAGGGAAGACTTCCCTTCAGGCACAGTGTGGGAATTAGTGCTGTGGGGGGTGACTTCCTCCTGAGTGCCAGGCTGTCAGCTTCCAGCCCTTTTTCTTGTGACATCTGCTCTAGCAGCCAGGAGCTGGGTCACAAGCTTCCTCCCTCTGATGTTTCTGTGCAGTGCAGTCTGGAGGCAATGAGGAAGAAGAACGAGGGAGGGAGAATGTTGTGTACACAGAGTTTAAGTGATGTCTTCAGGGCTTAGGAAAATGTAATTCTGTTTGAGCAGTTTGCTGGCAGTTTTGCAACTCATCCCCCTGAATTAGGGACCGAATGAAGTCATTAGGCCCTAATCAAAAGCAGCTAATCAGGAGTCAGTGGGAGATCTACCAATTAATCGCGGCTGGAACCCAACGAGCTGAAGTACCCAAGGCTGGATGGATAAAAGTAATGAAATTAGATATCAGTGCCACGCAATGCCGCACAACTTCAAGAACCAGTTATGGGCTGCTCAGCCCTTCCTGCCATACGAGAAATAGAGACTTGGTGCCAAAGCATGGATAGGGTGGAAGAGAGCTTTGGAGCTTGCTCTGAGGTTTTTAGAGGTCGAGATGTGTGTAAACAAGCAGCAGGAGGATATGAAAAAGAAGATGGGTGTGGATTTTTGTCGATGTGATAACACGGTAATAACACAATATGATAGAATGGAACACTATGGTTTGATAATCATATGTGATCATACCTCTTTCACAGCATTTAAATAATTGATTCCCAGGTTCTTTGTTGACATATCATTCTGTCCATCTAGCCTGTGAGGATGGAGGTTGTTTCATGAAGTCTCTTGTCCCATAACCAGCATAGCACGTGGTTGCTGCTAATTACATAATTACAGATGCATTTCGTTGATTTGGGGTCGAACCAGGATTTGAACTGAGCCTTTTCAATTCAAATCACTGCACGCCTTTTCCAAAACCACTCAGGCCAAAGGATTCAGTGCCCCTATTTAATCAAAATAAAAGTGATTACCTGCTGGCAGTTTCTGGTTCAGAAACGTCCAAATACTTTGAATCACAGCTTTCAGGGATCGTACAAAATCGACTGTCGAGCCTAAGCCTCTAAATCACAGGGGGAGAGACCACGGCCAGACAGTGCCAGGAGCTTGCCGCACGTCCCCCAGCATATCTGTGGCAGAGGCAGGCATAGGACTGAGGTCCTGACTCTGAGTTCAAGTCTTTTCCCTCAGCACCTACTCCTTTGTTTTCATTATCTGTGGTCATCCTTCCTACGTGGAATTTCTTTGTCCTCTGAGATTTCCAGAGCTCTTAGTCTGTCTAGATTGGGGCCAATTACAGATTTGCAAAAGTGTTCTTAGAGTCTGTGCCAGTGGCCAGGGCAGTGAGTCTGGGCCACGAGGTGGGTGGGAGCCATCTCAGTCTCTATTTCTCATATGGCAGGAAGGGCTGAGCAGTCCGTAACTGGTTCTTGAAGTTGTGTGGTATTGTGTGGCACTGATATCTAATTTATTACTTTTATCCATCCAGCCTTGGGTACTTCAGTTCGTTGGGTTCCTGCATTGGGAGATCTGTGTTAGAAGAGGGAACTTGTGTTGGGGAAATTTCTGAGGTGATGTTCATCTGAGAAATCTGGGCTCGAAGGTGAAGCGAGGGAAAGTATTGGCAGGAGGAGAGCACTGGGGTCAGAAGTTGTGTGTGTGTGTGTGTGTGTGTGTGTGTGTATCTGTGTGTATGTATATCTGTGTGTGTTTATGCACGGGTATACTTTGTTATATCCTATATATGGTTTTGTATTTAAAAGTAGATGCTTGATTTGGTCATAATTAAAAAAAAAACCACACGTGTGATTTTGTCAGAGTATGTGTATGTGTGAGGGGGTCATTTAAGCACAAACATGTATGTGTGTCTGTGGGGTGTGTATGGACTCCTGGAAGGTGCCGTTTGTGTAGAGAATATTGAGGGGGTGTGTTAGTATGCATGTCTATGTGTATTTTATTTTTATTTTTCCTTGCATGTCATTTTCCTGGATTTCTATCTTCCAAGTTTGTGGATCTGAGAGTCTGTCATTGTCCGTGTGAATGGGTGTTTTCTTAGTGTGGAAGGCTGGTTTAGTAAGGATTTGAGAGTGCATTTGGACTTTGAGGGCATTCATGCATTCTGGTAAGTGTGTACATTTTAGAATGGTTGGATATCTTTATATGTGTTTACGGGGTGAAGGGGAATTCAGTGTGTTGGTATATATATATGTTTGTGTGTTTGTGTATGGTAGGTTTTTTGAGTGTATGTTTAAAGTTAAGGTCACTGTATAATTTATCATCCATATGGGGCATGTTTGAGAATTAAATGTGATTGTGTGTGTGTGTGTGTGTGTGTGTGTGTGTGTGCATTTGATAATTATGCCTGGACACCAGGGGAAATCCATGACTGGCCCAGGCAATCCAGGATATACGGACATCTGTGTGTATGAGAAAGTATGTCCCTGAATGAATGTTTGTACTTAATTGTGTGTGTGTGTTACTGGTGTTCAGAATTTATAAGAAGAACAGAAGTCATTAAATTATTTAGGTCTTTCTCAGGTTGTAGGCTTATAACAGAGGCATGAATAGAATTAACGGGTAAGAGGAGGTCAGCCCCAAAGAGTATGTTATTTTTTTTTCAAACCAGATCAATGAACTGAGAAAAGAGGCCATACATATCTTGTGGTGACAAAAATGCACATGGTTAAAAAAAAAAATGAGCACAGTCAGTAAGGATAAGACATGTGAACTATATTGTGCTAGAAAGTGTCTTTCATGTACAACATCTGCTTTGCTGTGTCCTCTTTATGCCTCCTGCCTTGTTCCCCATGAGTAACTCCAGCTTGTGATGGCCAAGATAGCTGAGACCTTTTATCCTCTTACCTTGAGAGTTTGGAAAAATAGCTCAGTGTGACCTCCCTCATGTAAGAGACAGAAAGCGGCTGGAGAGAGTCTGTGCTTCATTTCAGGTGATTCAGAAAAGAAATCCCAGGGATGCTCCTGGCTCCTCAGTTATTTTCAGAGAGTGCTGCCCCAGAGTCCCTGGTTTATACATGCACCCCCTGGGGCTGGGAAATCCACTTGCTTAGTTCTTACTGGCTTTGTGGGGTGTAGCGGAGTGGTAGGAATAGTGCTTTTCCTTCTACTTGACCACATTGGTGCAGTAATTTCTCAGCAGCTCCATGCCCCCCCCTGCTGCCCCCGTCATCCCTTTCCACACTCTCATAGCAGTGGAGAATCTGCTCTTGCTGTCTAATGTTATAATAGCACCAGTAGCACTAGGTGTATGGTAGATTAAAGATGGCTGCAAATTCTTTGTCATCCTCCCATTGAAAGGTGGACTTTAACTGCCTCTCTATGAATCTGGGCCACCCTTAGTGACTTCCTTGACCAAGAGACTATGTCAGAAGTGATTTTCCGCAACCCGTGAGTCTGTCTCATAAAAGTCTTATGGCTTCTGCTCAGATCTCTTTCCTCTCTGGGAAACAAGTGGCAACTCTACCAGAAGCCCAAGCCACTGGACAGACCACTCTGGTCTGCCTGGGCTTCGTAGGCATTCTGGTCAGCAGCCCAAGCTCAGTGTCCATCTGACAGCTAGCATCCTTTCCCTATGCAAATGCCATCCCAGCCCAGATGCCAGACAAGTGAGTGAAGAAGCCATTCTAGAAGTGGGTGTTCCAGTCAATGCCACATGGGTCTGAGACAAAACACCCAGCTGAGCTCTTTATGAAATTGTGACACACAAAGTATAATGGTTGACAGCTCTGTGTTTGGGAGTAGTTTCTGCCACAACAATAGATGATTGGAATATCAGTGCTAGGAATAGCTGCTGTATATTGAGCCATGGCTGTCTGGTCAGAGGATGTTCCTAGGAATTTGTGCACATTATTTCTTGGTATCTTCACAATGATTAAATGAGTTTGGAATTTTTATTATTCCCATTATACATATGAACAAGTTGAGGTGAGGAAACTGCCCTAAATCACACAGCTACCATTTGGCCGAGATGCACTCAATCTAGGACTTTTTCTTAACCACCTCCCTCCTTCATATTGATGTTAATGCATAGAAGACATTCTTGGTTTTGCTTGGAATAAACTTCCTAATCACCCCACTTCAACTGACAAATTCCTTCTGATCCTTCATGGTCTAGCTCTATAACTCTAACCATTTTTCACCCAAATCCATGTAGACTTCCCACAGCAGGTACACAGACACTAAACTACCTTGCATTAACAGCATGAAAACAAACAAGATACTCAACTTCCCTGAGGCTCCTTTTTCTCATGTGTAAAATTGGTTACAATGACTTTCTTATGGGTTTGTTGTAAAGATTAAATGTTGTGAGAGATGCTAACATGTGTCATACACAGAAGAACGGGATGCACACACTAACCTTTGATAACTAACCACTATCAAAGCTGAACTGCAGACCTAAAGGACGAGCCTGTAGTCAATCACCTTTCACTGTATGTCTGGGTATGGAGAGCTTCCTAAGGCACCACTTGTGTCTCATGGAGGTCATATTTCAATGGGACAGAAGACAAGTAAAAGAACCAATATGTTAATGAGATTAATGGCAGGGTAGACGGGGCCAAAGAGCATTAGAACATCAGAAAGGGGCCCTTAACCCCTTTGGGATGGCATGTCATGAAAGATATCTTAGAGGTGAAATGAGCCCCCTACGATGAGAAGGAATTAGTGAGGTTATAAGAGTGGAAAAGTAGGCATTCCAGATAAGAATAAGCTTGAGCAAAGATTTGAAGGAATCCAAGAGGTGGATGTATGGGGGACCCTCCAAGTAGCCTGGTACCCGAGGATTCAGGTGAAGGTGGCCTGGGGTACAGATGCATAAGAGACAGAGAGATCTTTGAATTTCAAACTGAAGACTTTATGCCAAGGTCAGTAGGAAGCTAGCAAGGGGTTGAGGACAATGAATGCAAATGAATCAGTCTGCATTTTAGAACAATTACCGTGGGGACCATCTTGGAAGAGGCAAGACTGGAGGTAGAGAGGCTGACATCGAGGATGGGGTTATGTCCTGATAAACCCATCATAAGTTGAAAATATCATACGTCAACAATGCGTTTAATACACCTAACCTACCAAATGTCCTAGCTCAGCCTAGCCTACCTTACCTGTGCTCAGAACACTTACACTGACTTACATTTGGGCAAAATCACCTAACACAGAGCCTATTTCATAACAAGCATTGAACATTTCATGTATTTATTGAATACTGTAGTGAAAGTGAAAAACAGAATGGCTGTGTGGGTACAGAATGGGTGTAAGCGTATTGGTTGTTTGCCCTCATGATTGTGTGACTGACAAGGAGCTGTAGCTCAATGCCACTGCCCAGCATCATGAGAGAGTATCACACCGCATACCACTAGCCTGAGAAAATATCAAAATTGAAAATTCAGAATATGGTTTCTACAGAATATGGATTGCTCTTGTACCATTGTAAGATCTAAAAATTTTAAGTCAGAACGTTGTCAGTTGGGAACTGTCTTTACTCTAAAAAAGGTGGTGGTAGTGTGATCTGGGGGCACGGCAGTGGACATTGGAGGGATGCCAAAGCAAAGAAAAGAAGGAAGCCTGGTGAGTAATTGCTTAAGAGGGATAAAGTTGGGGGAGGAACCTGAATAGTCCCCTGGTTTCTGCCTTGGGTGACTTAGGTCTTGGTAGGCACACAGTAATCAAATAGGGGGAAGAGACTGCAGAAGGAAGAATAGTCTCTTTCCACCCCCTTGGGGCGGGACTATTCAGTGGGGAGGACAATGGGTCCCCTGGTCCCCTCTGCGGGAGTCATAGGCCCACAGGAGCACGGATCCAAGCAGGTCATTACAGCACATCAACGTCCGTGATGAAAACGGAGCTCTAATTGTGCTAGCCCCACTCTGGCATAATAAGTGTGTTTTTTAACATAATGCACTGCTGGAGTGAAGTTGTCAGAAAAGCGGGGGGCGGAGGATGTAATCTGTGAGACTTCAAAGAAAAGAAGATTGAAGCCATTTTATGTGGCTGGAAATGAGTCATTTGTCAGCGATGCCAACCTGCTGTCAGCCCCACAGGGAGAGATGGCTGGGCACCCTGGGGGGAGGGCTGGTGGAGGTGTCAGCCTCCAGTCACCAGAGGCCATGTGTGGGGTAAGAAGTGTCAGTCACATCACATCCCTGTCCTGACCTGGGTCAGAGGGAAACCAAGGTCATGTCAGAGCATTTAGCATCGTAACCGAGGAACCTTTTAACCTGCCTCTGTCAGGAAAAACTGATGTGCTCAGCATTATCCAAGACAGTTCAGAGATTTAATTCCCCAGGAGATGTGCACTTTAAAAGAACAGTGAGAGGGCAACACTTTTAGGAAAAAGAAGCTAAGAGGTAAGAGTGGATTGGTGGCACCAGGGAGAAGAGACTTGTGAGCAAGGACCTGCCTAAGGTCACTGAAAGGATACCAGGTAGATGCACACTCTTGTTCTCTGTCCGGTCCTCAGGGCTTGGTGAGGGGCAGGGATCTGGGAGTTCAAGCAGCTTGGAAGCCATTGCAGGAGTCCTGCCTTTGAAGCCATTATATTACCTGTTAGCCCCTCCCCCATGTTATGCCATTCATCTGTTACTAGGGCCCTTGAGCTACTGCCAGGGGCCCTCCAAGGTGCTCTTCCTGTTTCCATGGCTCTGTTCTAATCCACTTTCCTCCCTGCAACCACAGTGATCATTTAAAACTTAAGCTGAATCTTCTCTTCTTCCTGCTTACAGTGTCCTCCCAGGCTGTATGTTCTGGTCTCTATAACCTCTATGGTGTTCATCTCAAGCCAGACATCTTCTCCCTTGTTCCCTGCACTCCAGCTGCATATGCCCTTTATAGTTCCTTGAACACGCTGAGATCTGGCCTCTCTCAAGATCTTTGCACAAGCTAGCCTCTCTTCTTGGGTAATGTCTATCCATCCTTCAGCTCAACCTAAATATAGCTTCTTCAGAGAGATACTGACTCTCAAATTAAATCACCCTTCACCCCCAACACAGATAGGCTTTCTGTCTCATAAAATCTTATTTTCTTTTGGAATGTTTATGATTATTTTATAGTTGTTATTGGTTATATTCTGAGATCCCCCTGTGACTCCGAATTCCAAAAGAGCAGGGGTAATGCTTGTCTTTTTTTTCTGCCATTGCATCTACATGCCTGGAACAGTGCCTAATATAATGTTCCACAAGTATTTGTAGGATGAATGAATGAATGGGTGAATGAATCAATAGCTCTTCAGTAATTCTGGTGGACAGAAAATTTTGGGACTCCATGCACCAGGAAGTATCACAGAGGTACCAAGCGACTGTGTAGGCAAAGAGACAAGCAAAAACTCAAGGAATCTTTCCAGTCACCTTCTTGACACTTTACGCTCCGCCTCCCATTCACACTTTCTGGGCCAGGATAGTTTTGAGGAACTGAAGTTACAGAACACTTTTCATTAGACCAGTGGTTCTCAAAATCTCCCAAAAGAGTTTATTAAAACACAGAGTACTGGGCCCCACCCCCAGTGTTTCTGACTCAGTATTTTCTGACTTGTGGGATTTGAGAGTATTTATTTCTAAAAAGTTCCCAGGTGATATCGATGCTGCTGCTGGAGTGTATCAGCCCACAAACTCTAGGGGCAAGGGCTCTACTCTTCACATTTACTATTGTTACCTAAAGATGTTGTGATATAAACATATATATTTGTCATTGTATATGCTTACAAATACTTGTTTCATAAATGAAAAACACTGGGTGGGCACCCATTTCCATCACCTGGCTCTATCTCCTGGGCCACTCCTCTCCTCTTACCCATCTCTACTGCATGTCAAATGATCAACACTCCCACAACCGCCCATTCCCACCAACCACCTGACTTTCTCAAGGTAGCTTTTATGTTCTACCCATCCTTCCAGAGAAACACAATCTACCTGTGCATTTTCAGTTTCCACTAAGGCCTCGATGATACTTGATAAGCCTCTCAAGTTACAATGCAATGAGTAATGGCAGACCAACGTATTACTTCTCTAAAGAGAACTTTTATTCTAATATCTGATAGAACATTTGTATCCAAAGAACACTGATTAATGGGGTGGTGGTCAATCTGGGCAATCACAGCTTATGGCTTAAAATAAGCCTTCACACACAATTTAAAAATGTTTTATTTAGCAAGCCTTTTTAATATAGTATTACAAAGATTGTGGGGTAGGCAATGATAAGACACCTTAATAGCAGAAATTACTTCTTTGTACTTTAGAAACATCTACATGTATGATATTAAATGATGTGCTAGTTATAATACTATCTTATCCAACCTACAAGGATCTTTATTGAGAAAATATTTAGATAGGGTAGGTAGAATTACCACTTGTATCTGAAAGAAATAAATGCATACCTATATAGGTATGGATAAAGGTAAAGATGTATGTGTATGTGTTTTTTGTCATGAAATCCTAAAATTCCAGTTTTTCTTATCTCACTCCATTGACTTCATATGAATTAAGTTTTATTCTCTGAAATGGAACCTATTACAACTTGCATTATCTGTTCTCATTCATATTAGATTGTGCCTCTTGCCTCACACTCATTAAATGAGTATTTAGTAACATTTCTGAAGAACGACTTCTGCTAGATCAATCTAGAAGCCATTGGGGACTTAAAAGTCATTTTTTTTTTTTAATGGCAAAGCATCACAATCCCTGAGCAATCTACCAGGTTGATTTAATTTGGAGTCGCTTCCATGCCTTTCTGTAGATCTACCCTAAGTCTCTAGCTGAACAGAGTTAGAAATTGATGAAATGTTCTACCCCATGTCACATATACACACAAGGTTCAATTTTAGCACTGATACTCTCATCTACAGGCTTGGTTCTACTCGAGGAAAATCAAATATTTTCTTTCCTCCTGAGCCAGATAGGTACTTCTGACAGTAAGAAACGAGGAAGGAAACTAATGCGCTGAGCACATGTGGTATATCAGGGACCCTTTGTATGTCAGTAATGATCCTCACACCAACCGCAGGAGATAGATACCATTATTCCTTCTAGGAAGATTACGCAAAGTGTAGGGAAAAAGGAAAAGGAAACACCCAGGAGTGAAATCATACACCTGAGGTCACACATCAAGCAAACGGTAGAGAAGAGATTCACAGAGAGATTCATTTGTCACTCAAAGCCATGTGCTATGTTTGAGCAGGGTCACTGACTAGAGTAGAACTTCTTATGGTGGCCGCATGTCAGCTTTGACAATAACCACCAAGAAATAAGACAGAAGAGTTGGAAATAGTCTTTTGCTTCACTCAAGGAGACCGTGTACTATCTTTTTCCCCATTAAACTCAAGGTAAGGATTCTATACCACTTTTCTGAGACTTCTCTGAGATTTTTTTTTTTTTTATCCTCTTCTCCTTCTTTCTTGTGTCTAATGTGGAGAATCGAATTCAGTCCCTCTAACCCACATGTCCTCTGATTCTGACCCTTGATGTAACTTTCTTTATTCCATTATTCTAGAATCCTGTGCTTTTCATCCAGCACTTAACATTCTGCAACTTCACTTACACCTGTTTATTGTCCAAGGTTGAGGGGAGAGATGAAGGAGGCTGAAAATTCTGGATTGAATCAGTGACATTCGTGTGTCCAATCTGTGATTTCCTTCCCAAGATGAGTGACTGAGAGGCGAGAAGAGAGAGAGAGAGAGAGAGAGAGAGGGAGAGAAATAGAGAGACANGGAAAGAGAGACAGAAAGAGAGAGGAAGGGGAGGGGGATGACTTAATTGGTATTTCCAGCTAATTCTCTCTGAAGCTCAAACCCTCCTCTGTTAAATGGGAATAAAACTGCCTCTCATGCCTTACAGGGCTAATATAAGGATCAAATGAGATAATATAAGGGAGGCTGTTTTTTAAAAAATGATATTGTTGGTATTACTGTTAGCACAACAACAAAATCTGCCACACAACTTCATGGATCCACAGACAACCTGAAAAACCTGTCTTTAGGCTGAACCTCTTAGAACACTGCCCACAAATATCATATATGCTTTAGTTGTTCTGTTTATTCCTAAGTTCTTAGTAAAGTCTAGTTTATTTATACATCTTAGTATTTTAGAATCAGTAGAGATTTTAACAAAGGTCAGACCATTTTATATGTGGAATATAATAGGTTTTCTAGGCAGGAAAGATCGAAAACAAACTTCCCAGTGGGGACAGGAAAAAGACGGTTTAAACTATCCCGGAAATCAGACGTTATTCAAGAGCTAGATAAAATCTATTTAGCTATATCCAACTGCTTGCCAAGAATACACAAATCATTCTTATTTATATTCCGTTCTTCATATCTCCGTAAATTTGCATGTACTAAAATGGCATTTAAAAATGAACACAGTCTAAACCCCTATTTTCCCAACATAGGGAATCTGAAAACATCAGCAGACTAGTAGTTCTTAGTTTTCCCATCTGTAAAATTAGCAAGTTGGACTAGGTGGGGAATAGAGAGACATGGCAAAGTGGCCCAGCACTGTCCAAGTCTGTTCCCATGGCAGACATCACTAATGGATTACAACACCTTCTTGTGGGGCCAGGAAGTTGCCTCAGGATCCTTCTCTCTTTACGGGTCTCTGCAGCTGCTATCAACCAACTGGAACATTGCCATTGTACAATTAGATGCTTTCTAAGATTTTATTTTTTAACTGACATTTTCAGTATACATAAATGCAATGAGTTTGTCTCAATCCTAAAATCCATTCTGTTAAAAAATAATCTGTTCCTATTCTCTGGAAGGTGATGACAACTTTCAGTTGGTATTTTTCATTCAGTTGTCTGTCTTCTCTGTTCCCCATTCTGTGAGTGGTACCGGTATCTCCCAGCAGGAGATGCCAAGTAAATGAAATGGCCCAGCAGGAAACCCTGTTTGGCAATTCTAACAAGGCTTGAAGAATTGGTTTCCTCATTAGAAACAACAAAAGTTTCCTATCTGGTGAACATGCAAGTTCTGGGCATGATCTCATGGGTGCTCTACCTGAACAAAATATTGAAGCCAAAAGAATACAAATGAAAAGCAAATACTTGGTAATGATGGGATCTGTCCTTCACCTTGACTACAGGAGATAAAAATTCCATTTTCTTGCAATGCATTATCTGCATTTAACAGACTTTAGCCTTAGGAGTAGAAAGACTTCACCTTCTGCGTGGGGATTGCCCCATGATGAGCTCCCACCATATGCCTAGGTCCCTCCTGTGTATCATTTCATTTAAATCACAGTAATACTAGTTAACATGTATTAAACCTTTCCTATGTGTCAGGGACTGTTCTAAACACTTTACTTGAATCAACTCACTTAGTAGCTATAAGAGCTCTATAGAGTAGGTACTACCAGTGTCTTTAAATGAGGAAACAGAGGCAAAGGGAGGTTAAGTAACTTGCCCGAAGTCGTGCAAGTGCAAATGCAAGTGCAAGTCGTAAGTGGTATAGCTTATAACTGGAACTGTAAAGTCTGGCTACAGAGTCTGAACTTGTAACCACTGTATAACCCTACCTGATGATGTTCCAAATAGCTGGCTTTATGTTTAGAGAGTAGAGGAAACTTCAGAGCCTATTGCCTCTCAGCCAGAAAGTGGCATATCAGGGCCAGCACTCTTCATCTGTTGTCTCATTTGATCCTTGATACTACCCCACAATGGAGATGCTAGCATTTCTCCCCATTTAACAGACGAACAAACAGCGGTTCTTGCGGAATTGTAACTTGCCTGAGATCACACAGCTAGTAAATGCTAGAGTCAGGCTTTGAACAAGGCAGCCTCACTCAAGGTGTACTTGATTACCACTCTCAAGGAGCTGACAATCAAATCTAAAAGAAGGAACAGTATAAAGATGAAAAGAAGTCTCCCAGGCCTGGTGGACCAGAGACAACATGACATTGTGAACAGAGGGCAAGGGGCTTAGAGAAAGATCAGAGTGGTGGGGGCAGTTTCAAGAATGAGGAGGAACAGCTGACTGTTAAAGAATAACTGGAGGGGCTGGGGTGCCTGGGTGGCGCAGTCAGTTAAGCATCTGCCTTTGGCTCAGGACATGATCCCAGGGTCCTGGGATCGAGCCCCAAATCGGGGTCCCTGCTCAGCAGGGAGTCTGCTTCTCCCTCTCCCTTTGCCCCTCCCCCTTGCTCATGTGCTCTCGCTCTTAAATAATCTTTTAGAAAAAGAATAAGTGGAGGGTAGATAAAGGGGTTTCAAAGTAAGACGATTGCCAACATCAGCTGGCGGGCTGCTGTTATGCATGTGAATCACAGTTAAGGATGGGTAGTATGGAAATAGTTACCTACTAGTCAATCTAAGAGATGCTAATGATTGATTAATAGAGGAAAGTTGATTAAAGATCTGTTTGTTCAATATCTGCTTAATAACTACTTCATCAAATGCAATGAAAATGTTTCTGAGCCTTACTTGAGAGCTCAGAGAGATCCTGGAATTTATTTTTCCCTAACTAACTCATTCTCCCTTCCCGCCACTCTGCCTCACTTTACTACCTCAGGGTACTCTTGAACTACTTCCTAGCCCTTAACAGAATCCTGTTCTTTAAGCAGAGCTTTTAGAAATTGCGATCCCTAGTTTATTTTCATTCCATGTCAGCCTTTTTGACTTCTTGGCAGTAAATTGTTCCTAAGTTCATTCCTGCCATGTCCCCCAACCTCATTTTGCCATAATTGGATTTATGCTTCTCCTTTGCTTTGAGATTTTATATATATATATATATATATATATATATATATATATATATATATATATATATATATATATATATATATATATATATATATATATATATATATAATTATATATATATATATATATATATATATATATATATATATATATGCACACATATATCTCCACAAATAGAATGTATATATATATATCTCCACAAATAGAATGTATACATATATAGGTTACATATACACATTCATTGCTTGCTCACAGTTTTGGGGTTTGGGGTTGTTGGGTTTTGTTTCCCAATCAGAAACAATGTTTCTATTCTACTTCCATCCTCTAGAGAAGACCAATAAAATTTGACTCATGAAAAGAGAGAGAGAGGAAAAAAAATCCAGGAGGCGAAAATAATATGGGGAGAAAATGAAAGAGATTTAGTGCAGCTATCAACCCACCGTTGTGCTGTCTTTAAGAGTCTGTTGAAACAACATAATAAAAGGTAATAAAGTTTGGATTTATAGCCTACCTGGCGGAAATGGCTGCCTGTTTGTATCTTGCCCACTCACAGCCCACTGTGGGTCTTTGTTGTGGGGGTCTTTTCCCCTGGAGTGTCATCTCCCCACCTTGGACTTAAAAGGCATAAGACAACCCTGAGAACGTCCAAATCAGATTGGCAGGTGAGTTAAACATCTTTCCGGCTCCTTTCTTTTCCTTCTTTTTCCTGGTATTTAATGACCCAGCTTTGTTTCTTTTAAAAGCTGTATTTGGTTCTGTTTGCCTAGGAATGCCATCAGTGATTCACTAAAATAGGCAACGGGAACTTTGAACTTGAAAATGGTTGTGTCAGCTCCCAAAGGATGGAGGGCTTATTGTTTGCCTTTCAAGTTCAGATCAATTTCCATAAACTTCTAAATCAGCACTAATCAGTCTCTTGAGAGAAAGGTGGTACATATTCCCCAGGTAGTTTGGGAAATCAAAGATCAGGAGGACAAGGGAAAGGATGATGTCTGTCCACAAGTTGCTGGGACCACATTCCAGGAGGCAACTGGAACAGAGGATGGTCCCCTGAATCTATAGTGCTCTCTGATACTTAGCAGGTGATCAGAAGATAAAGTTCATTCATTCATTCATCAAACATTTATCCACAAACAGCATCTACTTTGTGCCAGCCCTTGTGCCAATGACAGGGATACACACATGAAAAAAGACTAGAGCTCCATCCCGAAGATTCCAGTCTAGGGAAAGAGATGCCCCCCTAGATGCAAAGTTATAAATGCTGTGTTAAAGTCCATAATGTTGGTATACATGTTCAGGGTTCAGAAGGTACAAAAGGGAGGTGAGGACAAAGCTAACCCTAATTGCCTTGGAAGGTTTCAGGACAGAGCTGATCCTTGATGTATTTGCTTGAATGGATAGATGGATAGATTAGATAGATAGATAGATAGATAGATAGATAGA
>NW_024424119.1:43996800-44038670 GCF_017311325.1 Ursus maritimus
TAGATAGATAGATAGATAGATAGATAGATAGAAAGTATAGGGTGGAAAGAGGAATCAGAAGTTACAAGTTCGAGATCTAAAGACCATTTTCTGTGAGATCTTGGGCAAGTGTCTCCCAACCCTGGGCTTCAGTTTCCCTATCTATGCACTGAGATTTTCGTCTGTCTCGTAAGTTCTATTCCACCTCTGATATCCTAAATTACATCAAGCAAGGTAAAGGTATATAAACATTTTTCCAAATCTGGGTTCTTGTAGCAGGTCCAACATCTCCCTCCTGTCTCTCTAGAAAATAACCCCCATTTTTTTTCCCACACTGTACGTTTTGTCACTGCTTGTTTATAAGGTTGGGCTAGCTGGGTGTCTGAGTCTCTTGATTCTTTGCAAAAGAGAGGTTATACTGTCTGTTCCCCACCCATGGTGGTGATTGGGACCAAGAGGGAAGCTAGGAAATTCTGGGAGGAAAATGGAAATGGGGCTACTGTGAGAAGCAAGGAGGAGGGAGGACAGCAACAAAGCACTGAGCCCCTGGAAAAGAGACCTCATTACTAAAGTATGAGTCACGGTAATAGTCTGAATAAATCCCCATAAAGTCAGGGCTAATGGTGTCTGCTGGAGCCCGCATCGTGCCATAAACAGAGCCAAGGCTGTGCTAATTGTCAGACCCAATCAGAGGGGCTGAGGAGCATGAAATGAAGGATTAGTTCAGGGGGGTGAGCCCCAGCCTCTCTGGGGACCCTGGCTCTGCTTCCTGGCTGGCTAGAGCTCCTGTGTGGGAGAAGCCTGGCCTCTTTCCCTTTCTCTTCTTCCTGTCTCTTCTGTTTGTTCCCCTTCTTTCCCTCCCTGCTTCTCCTTTCTCTTTCCCTTCCCTTATCCAAGCTTGGCAGCAAGTAACCTGGGGTTTGCTGGATCCGATGCCTGAGCCCCCTGCCTCATCATGACATTCGAAACACTTTTACGATTTGATTCTCACAATGACTTTCTGATGAAAATATTTTGGAGGATAGTAAAGCTCAGAACAGTTTAATGATGGGCCACGGTTATACAGCTACTGAGTAGAAGATTTGGGATTGCATCCCAAATTTGTTTGAAGTCAGGTTTTCCACACAGGATTTGGAACTGGGGTGTGGCTCACTGACAATGTGACAGGGTCAGATGTTTCCTCCTGAGACTAAGGAAAAAGGTGTGGCAGCAAGCTTGTCTGCCCTCTTTTCCCCTCCCTATCACTGATTTATTCAACAAGCACTGAGTGATCACCATATGCAGGCATTATCCTTCACGCTGAGGATATAGAACCAAGTGACTCTGCACATGGAACTCATATTCACATGGACGTGACAGTCAGGAAACAAGTAGTGAAGTACACACAGGATACAATGGGTTCTGATATTGGTGTCAGTGGCAATAGGAATGTATTGGGGAAACACTGGACGTTTGTGACACTTTTGGCTTTCATCAAATCTTCCTGAAGGTCTCTCTCCCTTGCTTTAGTCTGAACCTGATTTTTGCCTGACTTTCTCAGTATAAGGTATACCATTAACCCACAAAAATCTCCTAAAATTCTCATGCCAAATGCCCTCTGAGCCCATTTCGGTTACTCAGGGACTCAAGAGGCCACACCTGGAGGGCAATGGACCATCACACTCTGCCTTGTCATGGAGAATTTCAGCCTCCCTGAGTTTCCCAAATTGAGATTTTTGTTTTGTTTTGTATTGTTTTGCTTTCTTCCGTTCACCTCCTTGTCTGCCTAGAGCTGGGCTGTGTCACAGGCTCAGCTGCCTGTGTAAGGGGCAGCAGCATCAGGGGACCTTACCAGCTGGCAAAAACTGCCAGCTTTTAGTCTCAAGAACTTCCCAATGCCTAGTGCTCCTGTTTGATGTTGGGGGAAGATAATTATCTGTGTCCCCTTGTTTGGTATAGAAGACGGCCCGAGACTGTGAAGGAAGTGTGTGATGGCTGCCTTGGTAAACTTTAGTCATATTTTATTCCATATCTCAAATGCCTGTTATCTCCATGTGCAAACTCTCCCCTCCTTCTAAGTCCATAACAAATGGCATATTCTCCATGGAGACAGACTTCTTTAATAACAACCATCTACCCATCTTCTGAGGTCTCATAGCAAAATCTGCCAGAGCTGTACAGGCCTGGATTCTCATTCCTGCTTCCACCATATGCCAGCCATACAACTTAAACCTTAAGTATTTGTCACAGTGGTATCTGCCATCCCACAGCCTCTCTGGCAGTATGACCTTGCCATTTTCCCATTGCAAACTAGAGTCTAATTTCTAAATTAATCCACACTTGCCTTATAGGGACTTAGAATAAGGCAGAAGGGACACTGCACGACTTTGATGCTAAGTCAGTGGAACCCAGCTGCCCAGTGCCACAGAGAGGCCACGTGTAGGTGTCTCTGATAGACAGTCTCAGCTGCACCCAACCACAGCTCACCCCAGCTCAGGCTCCAGGCCTGTAAGTCAAGAAATCTCTTGATGCTAGCCTCTAGCCATTTGAGTCTTCTCCATGGCCTGGATACCTTACAGCAGAGGCAAGCTATCCCTTCTGTACCCTGTCCTAACGTCTGGCCCACAGAATCTGGGAGCAGAATAAAATGGTTTTATGCCACTGTGACTGGCGTGGTCTGTTAGACAGCACTAGACTATTGGAACAGCGTTTACGTTTGTAAATCAGTGAGATGGGGCGAGACTGCCAATTGTAGAGTGCAGTCGAAAACATAAATGAAATAATATACAAAGAGTATTGTCAATGCTGACATTTAGAAGACATTTAATAAATATAATCCCCCCCACCTCCTTTTAACTATAGGATTTTCAAATATCCGTGTATCTTATTAGAGTGTTTGCTTCTCTTCAACAGGGGCTGAATCATATTCAAACTTTAAGCCCCATATTACCTGTTAGGTTTGTATCATGTGTTTAAAATTTTTAAGAAAAAATATTGTTGAATAAACAGATGAATAAGGAAAAAAGAACACTGGATCGGGAGTTAGAAGTGTTAGTTATCAGCTGTGTGATCTTGTTTAATCTCCCTCCCTCTGGGATTGTTTTCCTTACGTGTAAAATGAAAACGCTGTGGTCAGCGGCGGAACACCTGGCAACTATTCTCAAACTTGTAAGGAACTGCTGGGGGAAAGAAGAGCAGATTTCTCGGACTCTCAAGTGGTATAGTCAGGGCCCTGGATGGAATATATAGGTGTGACATAATAAAGAACTATGTAAGGGGTCAGAAATGCTCAAAGGTTGAAGATCTTGTGAGCCGGTGAATGTCTTGCCCCTAGAGGTGTTAGTGTGGAAACGGAATGTTTTCTTATGGGTCTGCTTGGAGGAAGGGAAGCACGGGATCGGGTGGATTCTATCCCCTCTCTTCCTATTTGTAATGCCACTGGATGGCTTCTTCCAGCTCCAAAGGTGCCCACATTTACAAACGTTCTTTTTGACTTTCTGTTTTTTTGGGTTTTTTTTCCTGAAATTCCTGGGTCAGTGGGTCTGGACTGGTGTAGAAGGGGATCTGGCTGGTACAGCAGCCTAGAGTCTGGGTCACCTGGGGATAGTCTGGCTTGTTTATTTCAGTGATTCAGGGGAAGGGAGTAGGAGTGGAGAAGTCAGGGGAGGAATATTGATCAGGGACTGAATGTTAAGTGCACTTCCTGAGATGATTACAGGCCATGATTAATGGTCTGTAGGAGCTCACCAGGGGAGCCCTAAGTGTGGAGTACTGGAGAAACCTCTGGGAAATGTGGGTTTAGAAACTGATCTAAGGGGGCCACAGAGGCCAGAAATTAGGTTTGCTATTCTTCATAGGACCATCTACATTAATCTGGTGAGAATGGGTTATGCTGAATTAATAGCCAATTTCCATAGGTTTTAGAATTAACACCACTAAAGTTTAATTCTCACTTATATAAAGTCCATGCCTCTCGTGAGGGCCGTAGCTCAGCCATCCAGGCAGCTCTGGTTTATGTGATTCTGTTTTCTCAACATGAAGCCTCAACAGGGGAAGAAGGGACCAAGAGACTTGGACAGGGGAAGGGGGTGCTGAAGGAACTTGCGCAAGCAGTTAAATGCTTTATGTCCCCAAACCATAGCTCATTGGTGAGAATTAGTCACATGGCCACTTCTACCTATAAAAAGCCAGGAAGAGTGGTCCTTCCATATATCCAGAAGGAGAAGAGAAACACATATATGTGAGCACTAATAGTTTCTAATAAAGGAGGAGAGAGAATGAGAAAGGAGAGGACACCTGAAAAGTATCTGAGGGACTGGGAACAAAGAAAAATAAGTCATCTCACTGAATTTCAGTTTCCCCAAAGAAAGGTGATCACACCCACCACACGGAAGATATTGTGAAGATGAAATGAGAAAATGCACAGAATGTTAACCCTAATCCTCTGTCAACAACAAGACATTTAAAGAAATAGAATATTGTTTTTATAATTGGTGGTTGTATTACTATGAAGCCATAAAGTGCTCGATTTTATGGGGATATAAAAGACTATCGGATAGAGCTTTCTCTCCAGTACAAGAATTTCCAGGACAGTAGAAAATCCTAAATACAACTATCAGAATCAGCTGGGAAGCTACAAACATGCACAGTCTGATTCAGAAGGACTGAGGCAGGTATTTGTCCCTGTCCCTATTTTAGGGGTCTGAAAGCTTTTACATGAGCCTAAAAGAATGCTCCCAATAAGAAATTGGCAGGATGGCTGGACATTTTCAAAATGCACAGGCCAGTTGCAATAAATCTGATGCTACTTTTCGGAAACCGCATGCTAAAAATAGTCATGGTTTTCCTGGATGTGGCGTTATTTTGATGTTGGTCTTTGTGACCTATCTGTTTTTGCATCTCTGCTGTGTTCCAATCTTTTTTTTTTTTTTTTTTTTTTTTACCTTCTTTCACCATCTCTGTCTGCAGCATTCAGTGCTGTATCAGAAACCTTCATGCTGCCTTTCATTGATGCTCTACTTCACATATCCCTTTATTTATTCATCTATTTGTCCTTACCTTTCTTTCCACAAAGCTACCCAGTCTTCTAGTTAGAAAACAAACATTTATCAAGCACCTGGTTTTCTCTGGGCACTGTTAGGCACCAGAGACTCTAAGGAAAAAAAAAATGTATAGTAGGGATAAAGAAAACAAATACATAATTAGATAATATAACATGATGGGAGTACAGGGTTGAGAATCTCAACTAGCCTGAGAATATGTGCATGACAGAAGGCTTCTTAGAGGAGACAGCAGTGAACAAATTCTTGAAGAAGATTTAGTTCAAGGAGGGGAAGATGAGAAGAACATTCTAGGTACCCATGATAAAGAAGCCAAGTGCAGGAGAGCCTGGCACGTTTGCAGACCTGCAGGTATCCAAGAAGGCTCTTGTTGAATGAGTGCCTAATGCTTTGAGGCACCTGACCTAACCCAGTGGCCGTAAACGATTTCATCTCAACCACACAGATTTATTGCAAAAATTAAATGTGCTCATTTAAACAATGAGCCCATCAGAGTACCTGACACACAACAGGTGTTAGAAAAATATTATTTCTTTAACTGTCATTTCTTCACCATTGCATTGTTTGCCTTCCTAATCCCAGAGTGCCTCGCAGAAAGTAGCTGTTCAAAAGCTTCCCTAAATTTACTTTTTCATATATTTTTAAAAGATTTTATTCACCTATTTGAGAGACAGAGCATTAGGGGGGGTGCAGAGGGAGAAGCAGGCTCCCCACTGAGCAGGAAGCCCGAGGTAAGGTGAGGTGAGGTGGGGCTTGATCCCAGGAACCAAGATCATGACCTGAGCCAAGGGCAGATGCTTAACCAAAGCCCACCCACGCCTCCCCCACCCCATTTTTTTTCTTTAAAGATTTTAATAGCTTCCTTAAATTTAATTCAACAGCTTGGCACCCAGTCTCAGTTTTAGCTTCTTTTTCTTTCTATGCAGACACTGAGGGGCATAAACAGCAGCCTCTTTTCAAAGCCTCCTTATCCTTCTCGGCTTGGGGAGATAGCGCCTGCACTTCTCCAGTGCAGTCTGTCTCCCGGCCTCTGTGGAAAGCTCATCTCACAGAGATCCTGCAATTAGAAGCTCCAACCCCCTTTGCTGGAGAGGCGTCTGCTGCCCTGGATTTGCACCCGTTTGATTGTGGAGAGATCATCACAGGGGCTGCTACAGTCCACAGCTTGGCAAAGACAGAAACTGAATACATTTTTGGTTTCAGGAGTAGGGATCCCCCTTTTCCATCACACCCCTACTTCCTGTTTGCCTGCACACTTGAGTTCAAGGCACAAAATCTTGTTTCTTCGTTTTTCAAAAACCATGTCAATTAGGCAAGCAGTAGAAATATGGTGCTTTTTTTTTTTCTTTTGATTGATGGAGATTGTGAAGCTCAGAGAGAGAAAACATTTGACTTCAGTCATGGTTTTATTGCCTTCATGGGGGAAAACAAGAGAAAGTGTAAAAAATATATATATATATACATATATATATATTTCTTTTGAGATTTTCTGCTTTCAATGTGTGTGTGTGTTAACCTATATATTATTAATTCAATTAACTTTAAAAATATTAGGAATCCATACATATTGTAAGACATCTACGAAACACAGGGAAGCATAAGGAAGAACCTGAAGTCATGCATTATATCACCATTCAGAGATAATTTTGGTTGACATATAATGTGTATATGCACATACATAAAACTTTCAGAAAATCAGGATTATAATCCATGCACACATGGTTCTTGTTTCACTTAACTTGATACCGTGAACATTTCCCCAGGTAATGAAATATTCTTCAAAAACACAATTTGGTGTGACTCCAATAACATCTGGATCTGTATCACTGGATCGTTTCCTCCGATTCCATTTGAGGGGAAAAAGGGAAACGAAAACACCTGGGTGGAAAAGCAGCTCCGTGTTCTACCGCTAGTTCTGCAACTTAATGAGCCTGTCCCTCGTGTGTCTCCATTTGCCTATCTGTGCAATGGGGATGATCTTGCTCTTTTCCCAGTCACCCAGCCTTGTTGGGAGGCTCACGTGGAGCCTCAGTGATGGCTTTGCCCAGGACTGCAGAATCGCCTGGTGTTGCCTCGACTATCGTGTTGGTGAAGATTCCTATCGTTGTTCCCCAGGGGTCTATGCACACGCCCCTTGCGGGAAGCAGGCTTTTATCTTTCCTGCAGGTAGTGCTTGCATGGGCGGTACAGTTCACAGGAAGCAGCTCTGCTCTGACTGTCCTCCTCTATTGTCTGTCTTGATGAAAAATGACCAGTTATTATTTCCTACCTTTGGGTCTGGGAGGCCCGAAAGAAATCAGTAGCCACATAAAATAGCTGCTGTTATTGTAACAGCCTTTTCATTGATGGATTTAAGTGTAAGGTGTTTGGTATCGATTGCTAGCATCTGTCCTGGGGAAGCTGCGCTGTGGGGAAAGCAATGATAATGGTTGGAATGGCACCACCAGGGGCTACTGCATGCTGAGTGGTTTCCCTAAAGCTTGAAGAGAGAGTATATTTGGGCTATGGAAGTACCTTGCTTTGCAGAATAAGTGTACACCCACAAAAAGGAGTTTTCAGAGGCATAACCCTGTAAAGCAAGTGCTGCTTCCTTACTGGATTACTTTCTGATTTCAGAGGATCGAAACTGTCATTCCCAATTTGATATTCAGTTGGCTCTTTATTCTTATCTTTCAATATTTTTGGTCTTCTTTCTGTGCAGTCTGCACTTGAATGCAAAAAGTGAAGCAATGTGAAGCACATTTTATATCTTGAGTCCTGTAATATAATAAAACATTTAAATATTTATCTCCCCTTCCTTACTTCATTTCTGTCTTTTATATTTCCTTCCTTTCCCTTTGATGCTTGAATTTTCCCCTCTAACACATTGTTGACCTTCAGAAGACAAAGAGTGTCTACCACATGTATAAAGATGAGATGTTAAGCATTATGAGAAACCAAAAGTTGATTATGACATAGTCTTTGACATCAGAGAAACACACTGATGCAGAATGTGTAGGTATGTATACGTTCTCATAAACAAGAGTCTTAGTCCAGAGTGGAGGTGAAGGTAATAGAGTAGAGGGGATAGATTTAGAGGACAAACTAAAAGAAGATATGAAAAGTTGAGCAGAAGGAGGGGTCTGGGATGACTGAAAAGTAAGCCTCAGTCAAAGTTATATTTCACCAACGATGGAAAGAAACAGAGAAAATCAATTCTGTTACTCAAGCAGAAATGGCCAGCCAAACATTGGAGCTCTGGTACTTAGAACCTGAACAGAGTTAGGGATTTAGGAGTCATTGACAGACAAATAAAACTGGAATTATAGAGTAGGTAGGTTCTCCATGGGTGAGAGAGAGAAGGAAGAATGTCCTGATTGTCAGTTTCATGTTCTTGCCCCAAACACCACTGCAATACCCCAGATTAGGGAGACTGGGATGATTATGGTCTCAGTTGATGGAGGGAAGCACAGATTGGTAGGCAGTCAGCGAAGGTAGTGAGTAACTGACAGAGTATCAGAACCTTAATGTGTTATAATTTCAAGAGATCCCAGAACACCATAAGGTGAGGCCCCCTCATGTTAAAGATGGAGGAACTTGAGCCCAGGGAAGCAAAGAATCTAGTCCAAGGTCTCTGTGTGACTAGGTCTATTGTTGATTCACATTCCTCAGGTTTTTGAACCTGAACGACACAGCTCTAAACCCTGGATCTTCTACTTACTGGCCATCAACATAGCTAACTTCTTTGAAACTCTGTTTTCTGATCCATAAATTGACACCTTGCCAGAAAATTGTGAGTACTATGGTGAAATGAGATGTGTGGTATGTCTGATATGATAGTGTTCGGTACACAACCTCCAGTGGTAACCCCAAGCCAGCAATCTCCTTTGGAAAGTCAAGGGGGCTATTGTAAATCATGTGCCCTCTGTTTAATAGTGTACATCCTCCCTCCTGTGAACCCAGATGGATGTAGATACACTTTGGTTAGGTTGTTTGGGTGTTTGTCTCATATGCTAATGATAGCTCACTTTGGCAGAAAAACAAACTCAGACCAGTGGGGTTCTTGGAATATTAGTCCTATTTGTTAACGAAAGAATCTATCCGTCAACAGGACCTCCTGAGCAAGCATCTCACACAGAGAGCTCCAGAGGCACAGATGTGACAAGCACTGCCCTCTCACGGGAAGCCTGAGAACCAGAACTCCCTTCTCTGATCTAGAAGATGGCCCAGCATCTTCTAATACTTATTTCCTCCTGCCCCAACCTCACCAAGCATGTATTTTTAAAACAATACAGCTCAGAAACAGAGAATAACTTGTTCAATATCACACAGCCAGTTGGTGCTAAAGACTACAGAAGAAATCTAACTTTCTAGAACATAGTGAAAGTGATTTGTCCCTGAGTTAGAGGGACTTTGTGTGAAAAGAGCTAACCACTCCAGCTGTTGAGTAAGGCTGACGACCTTCTTGTTAAATTTTCGTAGGATAGTGAGGGACACTTGGTGTGTTTCTCCACTCATTTTACCAATGAATGGGTTAAGGGTATACAAGAGAAATGGAGCCAGTGAAATAAACCAGGATATAGGAATACAGGAATTCAGAGATTTGGGATATAGACTAAGGCAGGGAGAACTCAATCAGAAATTGAAATTGAGAGAGAAGAAAAAGGTGAACAGAGAGATGCTGAAAGAAAGATGTGGGGATTAAGACACAAGTGACACAGAAAGATGGTGAGGAAGTAGAGCCAGACACTTATGACATAAGAGGAAAACATAATGAGAGTAGAGAACTAGCACAGATGATGCAGAGACAAGGGAAACCAAGAATGGGAAGGGGATTAAAAGGTACAGACTTCCAGAATAGAAAATGTAGTCAATACCATGTCAGTACGGTGACAGATGATAACCAGACCCATTGTGATGACCATTTCATAATGTATATAAATGCCGAAGCATTATGTTATACATCTGAAATTAGTATAATATTGTATGCCAACTATACTTCAATAAAAAAATTTAAAAATAAATATGTATTTAAAAAAAAAGGAGAGGCAAACTACTAGGGAAATGTGTGGTTCTTGCAGCTAGCAACCGACAGCCAGCAGCAGGTGGCATCAGAACTCCATGGATATTAAGATGATTGAGGGAGGAAAAGAATATCAGAAGAGATTGAGGAGAGTGTGAGAGAGAAATAGGACACAGAGAACAGGGTGAGCCCCCCTCCCCCCTTAACTTGAAATTAGGAAGAACAGTGAATGGCTCTCCCTATGGGCCCCTGCATTCAGTGGTAGGGGTAACTCCCCCAGGCATCTTCCTGTTCCACATAAACACTGGAAATGTGGAAGTAGTTGTTTTAAATGATATCAAAGATTTTCTCAAAGAGAAGGAGTCCAAGGGACAAGACCTGCGTTGGCCATCCGGTGCACACCTTGGCAGAACTCATTCGGTTACACACGACGCATCGAACTGGACCAAGCTTAGTCTAACATCTTCTCCCACAATATCTGCCCAGATAGGCAGCAAAGGAAAAGTGAGCCTTAGAAAAGGAACAACAACGGATTGTTGTTGGAACACTGTTTTTTTCTGTTGTTTTTCTCCTCATCCTTGCTGAGTAGGTCTTATTCTCCCAGCCTCCTCTACGCAGCTCCCATTTCATCTGAGGTCTCTCCCTCAATCTCTTACCACAGAGAAAGAAAAACAAAACAAACTTCTAGTTTCAGTTTTTGAGGTTTCTGATGGGCTCAACCTGGCTCAGGTGTCCACCTGCCTTGGGCCAACCACAGTCACCAGGGGAGTGACATATTCTGATTGACTCTGCCTGAGTGACATGCCCACCCCCCTGTAGGGTGGGAGATGTAGATGGATGACACACGGGGGTAAAAGGATCTGATGGCAGAAACAGGAGTTAGAATCATGATCCCTGCAGCCACAGCAATTTAGTTCTACAGAATACATCTTAGAGGAAGTCGACTGTTACCCTGAGTTCCTTTCCTCATCTGTCTGATGGCATCAGTTACACCTGCCTTGCCCACCTCCAGGAGTTATGGTGGTCTGCATAGAACTCAGAGCAAATCACACTTCCTACTAACAGATATGCAGATGAACAGCAGGAAACAGACTGAATTGAATGCAAGAGTCAGGAGACTTGGGTGTTAGTTTTGACTCAGACACAAATATAACCAGCAATAAAAATCTGAGTCAGTTCCTTATCTTGCTGTATTTAAGTACCCTTAACTATAAAATATACATGTAATATATACAGGTTTACTGGGTCAGCATATTTTTCAAGCTTTTTGTGGTCATTAGACCCCCTCTGAGTGTCTGAGGAAAGACTGATGCCTTTACTGTCCCCCTCAATGTCAAGAAATTCATGAATCCTCTACAAGTCTCTCCATGGACCCCAGGATAAGAACTTCTGGATTATATTGCTCTCAGGTGATATCTGACTCTATCCAATGGATTGAAAAGAGGCTGCATTCTCAGGGGAAAAGACAATTGTGAATCAAGCAGACACGTATTTCTCTTTGGTTTAAATCCTCTTCCCTGAAATATCATGCATGTTTCTCATTATCTCCTTCCTCTGGACTGTTCCTTCTCTACTCTTCCTTCTTCTCCCTCCACCACCTCATCTTTCCTCCACTATAGGTAATCAAGTGTGGGTGTGATTGAAGTTTCTTTTCCATCTGTGTTAGCGGCAGGAAGTGTTGCTTTCAGGGAAATGGATGGGACATGTATCATCTCTTATCTGCATCTCCAAGAACTTAAATGATTTCTTTCCCCCAACCAAAATAAATCAAAGAGAGGAATTTTAATTGTAGTCACCAGGTGGTGAATTCAATACATCCACATGAGTCTCTGTGCTCCCAGTGTTGTCAGAGGAGCTTGTCTGTCCAGGCAGGAGGATAATGGGACTGCAAGCCTGGAGGTGGGGGGGTGGAGGGGGAAGAGGGGACTCGGGATTATAACAGCGGCTCCCTGGTGAGAAGGAAACAGTCAAGCAAGGCCTGTTAAATATAAAGGCCAGAGAAACATTCCCTCATGTCAGGGTTTTCCCCACTCCTGCTCCATGGTAAACAGTTTCTCCAAGGGACTCACGGGGGTTGCTCACACCAGTATGGCTCACACAGTCCATGATGGATCACACTATCCATAATTTTCCCCTCATCAGTCAGTTTGGAGCTGTGCACAGAGCTCTAACTTGGGCCTCAGACATAGCTAGACATATATCCACTCTCACTATTAATTGTTGGAGCTGTTCAATTAATAAATATTTATTGAGTACTGCATGCCAGACACTTGTTCTAGACAGTGGAGATATAACAGTAAAAATAGAGATTAAGAGCCAAGTTAAACATACGCTTAGCCTATTACCCAGCAATCCCATTTCTACATGTTTAGCTAAGACAATATTTTCACAAAAGACTTGTACATGAATGTTTCTAGTAGCTGCATTCATAATAGTCCAAAAACCGACAGCAAGCTAAATGTCCGTCATTAGGTCAACAGATAAACTGTCGTATATCCATTACAGTGGAATACTACTTAGTAATAAAAAGAAACTACTGATATTCAGAAAAACAGAAATGACTTTTGAAAGCATTATGCTGAGCAAAAGAAGCCAGATACAAAAGGGTACATACTGCATGATTCTATTTAAATGGGCTCTACAAGAGGAAGACTAATCTATAGTTCTAGGAATCAAATCAGTTCGCTGCATGGGATGGGGAGTGGAACTTGTTGGGGTGATAAAAATGTTCTGTATCTGATTATAGTATATTTACTTGTCAAAACTCATCAAACTATACATTAAAACAAATACATTTAATTTCACGTAAAGTATAATGTGATAAAGTTGGGGAAAAAAACAGAGATTTATTCCTAGGTCATATAAAACTGTGTTCTGGTGTGGAAAATAAGTCAGCAAATTTAAAATGCACCTAATAGTACAGAAGGGGGCAATAAGTGCTAAGATGGAAAACAAGGCCTTAGTGAGTGGCAGGAGAGAGAGAGTTGTGTTTTGTGTGGTGTGAGCAGAGACGGCCCCTCTGTAAGCTGACATGTCAGAAGACCTGAAGTGAAAATGTGAGCCATGTGAGGAAAGGCGTTCCAGACCAAGGGAAGAGCAAGTGCCAAGGCCTTGAGACAGTGCCATATGTATCCTTTTTTTTTTTTTTAAGATTTTATTTATTTATGTGACAGAGAGACCACCAGCGAGAGAGGGAACACAGCAGGGGAGAGAGAGAGGAAGAAGCAGGCTCCCAGCCGAGAAGCCTGATGTGGGACTCGATCCCGGAACGCCAGGATCACGCCCTGAGCCGAAGGCAGACGCTTAACGACTGCGCTACCCAGGCGCCCCGTGCCATATGTATCCTAATCAAGGAGAGGCAAAGAGGTGAGGCTTGCATGGCTGAGCAAAGTAGACAGTGGTAGGGCCTGACTCAAGTTTTTGAGGAAGAAAAAAATCCAGACACACCAGGCCTTTGAGACCACTGCTTGGACTTTTGCTTTTGTTCTGTGATGGAAAACCATGAGGATGTTTTAACTTGAGGACTGACACAGGCTGACTAAGGTTTCAAAAGCTTTATTCTGGAGAAGATACAAGATGTGGCTGGAGAAAACACACGGAAAGCTTTTGCAATAATCTAGGCAAGATATGATGGATTTAAATGGAGGTGATGGGACATGGTCAGATTCTGGGTGTACTTTGAAGGTAGGACTAATTTGTAGAAGGATTTAATATGGGGGATGAGAAAGAGAGTCATCAGGGATGTCTCCCATGTTGGCCCAAACAACTGGAAGGATGGAGTACTACTGTGTGACATTTAGCAAGGCACTTAGTTTTTCTAATTTTCAATCTTTTTATCTGTATAATAAAGGTACTAAATCCTGCTTCACAGAGTTCCATTATGGGGTCAGAGAGACTGTAGGTGGAGTGTCTAAGGAGAAATTCAATATCTTAATATATATTTGTTCTTCATTAGTGAATTAGAAATAATCTCTTTTGGAGAGGACTTTCAATGATATTGTCTCAGTGATTACTATTCCCAGCTATCTGGAAACATCATGACACCCATTTTGCAGGACTGGCACTTGAGGAGGTGAAGTAATTTGCTCAAGGTCCAATATTGTTAACATAACATAATAAATTTTTTTTAAAGTCCAATATTGTTGCAAAGTGCTAGAACCCAATCCAAGTCTCTCAATGTCACATAATGTAAACCCTGGTGTCCTAACTCCAAACTGCCCTCTCCATATTTCCAGGGTCTTCTCTAGATGTTTAGTTCAGTTTAAAGATTTTATGTATCTATTTGTGAGAGAGAGAGAGAGAGAGAGAGAGAGAGAGAACGTGCACAAGCAAGGGGAACAGCAGGCAGAGGGAGAAGCAGGCTCCCTGCTGAGCAAGGATCCCAATGCAGGACTCAATCCTAGGACCCTGGGATCATGACCCAAGCCGAAGGCTTAACTGACTGAGCCACCCAGCTATCCCTGTTTAGTTCAGTTTAAATAAATATTCTCAAATATCAACTTTCTCAAACGTCAATACTAGGGAGAAGATAAATAAACTACAGTTACTGCAACCCAAGGTATCTCTCTGAGCCCTTTTCTTCAGGGGAAAATCATATTGATAGTAAGTAAAAGTAAGTCTCTCTTGACTAAAGAGGTGAATGCCTCACTTTTTTTTTTTTTTCTGGCATAATATCATTCAATATTAACAGCCTCCCTATAAAGTAGGTTTTAATATTCCTGTTTTATAAAGGAGGCAAGGCTTTGAAACTTTGTATAAGGTCAGGCATCTAGGTATCATAAGGTTCTATAGCTTTGTCTGACAAGAAGACTGTTACACATCACACAATATTGTTTCTATCCACCCTGACACCTTTTCATAGTTCCATTCAGGAGAAAGTCAGTAGGCAGTTCATGGCATTATTAGGTGCAATGCCAGCCTGAAAGTGATGGAAAACACACTTTGGAGAACCCAGTGGGCCTTGAACATCTGAATCTCAAGTTCTCAGGTTTGTAGCTGACTGCAACCAGGTCACGATTTGGAGAAACAGGATATCCAGTGAGTTCTGAGCCTCGAAGACAGAGGCCAGGGAAGTTCCTGCAGTTGGCCCAAAGTGAGAAGTTGCTCAGCTCAGATTTGGAGCTTTCTGCTGCCTTTGTGGTGACACCATTAGGCAAATGAGCTGGTCTGAGGGAGGCTGATAAGGCTCAGGGAGAGAATATGTGAGTCTTTCCAGAGGGGGGTCCTTTGAAGCAGCCACAGAACAATAAAGCTGCTGGCCTGAGATAGGAAAGGCCTTGAAAAATAACCAAATGAGGGCCTCTTCCTTAATTCCTTGGAGCTGAATTTTATCAGGAAGGCCACTTGTGCTTACAGAAAGCTCTAATCGCTCACAGTGGGACGCAGATTCTCAGTGAGACTGCAGTTGCTGATCAGGTCTAAATGTTCAGGATTCTGTCTAAAGACATGTTTCTCACTGTGCAGCCTGCCTGTTCTGTTCTCACAGCTCCTTTAGAGTTTACTAAGCATCTGGACCATCTGAGAATCATGGTGGTCAAAGACTATTCCTTTCTCCCAGAAGAATTAAGCTTTAAGTGATCCCTGGGGAAGGCAACACCTGTCTCCATCATGCCAGCCTCAACAAGAATGCATCAAGGGCCTATGACTACCTGCCCACGCTGTCCCTCAAGACTGATGGTTGGAAACATTGGTGTCAAGGGCATCAACTCCCCCAAACTGTCAGAACTCTCTGAGCTCCTCTCTTGGTCACTGGAAGGAACAATGACTTTGGAACCAGAATGCCCAAGTTTCAATCCCAGCTCTTTTATCTAAATCTTGCATAAGTAATGACCTTTACTTGGGAATCCGTTTTCTTATTTCTGAAACAGAGATTATGGCCTTAGTTCATAGGGCTATGGAAGAGTCAATTACAATACTAATTTTAAGGTGCCTCAAATTGTTTCTGGTAATTGTAACCCTAGTCATAACGGATTTCTTTTAATTCTCAGATTCGCCAAGCTCTCTTGGCATCCAAGACTTCCCTTACTTCTATACTGTTGCTCTCTGCTTCTCACCGTCCACCACATTTCTTCAGCTGACTCTCATTTATTCAACCTGCCCGTGTAAGTTTATTCCTCTGGGAGATCTTCCTTGATCATTTCCCTAAATCTAGATGGGACGTCCCTCTCTATGCTCTCACAGCACTCTGTTCTTCCCCGTTATAATGATTATTAAAATCACAATTTTATCGGACATTTCCTGCACTAGATATTAATCCATGAGAAAAAGAACCATATCTGTCATAGGACTCTGTCAAAGTTATGTGTTTTCCTAGTTTACAGAACTCTTCCATGCTTTGTCAACCTTCGACTCTCCTAATAAAATCAGCATCCCTATGAGGTAAGCTGCATTAATCAGTTCATACAAATAAAGACTTAATATTTAAAGAGGTTGAGAAACTTATTCAAATGATACTAGCTATTAGATAATGCCTATAATTTGATTCCAGTTATCAATTCCAGGTAACAAAAGTAAGCATTCATTAAGTACTCTTTAACTGCCACAAAGATGTATTAAGAGTTTACACTGCAACTATACTACTTGGATATTTTTACTATATGTATTTTACAAACACAGCACCATGGTCTCAGAGAGGCTAAAGAACTCAAATAAGGACATAGAAAGAGTATACAGTAAAGCCTAAATTAAACTTGGTTCTATCAGATCCTGGAGTCCACATTCCTCATCAGCAACTTGTCTCATGTACTTTTTCAAAGGTTCAGCAAATTCCTTTACACCAAACAATTCTTTCTTTATTCCACCCAAGGTTTTGCTGTTTTAATTTAAAGATGAACTCATTTTCTCTTATTCCATTCTCTACAGATTTTTTTTTTCCTGTTCAGTATTCCTATAAACAAAATCTATGACTCTTGAATGTGGTTGCCAAGAAATTTGAAAGTTATCCTAGGAATTCCATAAAATAGGAAATTTCTGGGTAATGAATGAAGCACAGAGAGTGGACCTACCATCTCTGTCCAAAGGTTAACTCTCGAATTTTATTACAAGCTTATATTCAGAGAAGAGGATGACAAAGAAAAACCAAGAGTCCTTCTGCTCATTCATTGAGGACCTTCTGGGGGAGTTCAGAATCATTAACTCAGGGAAAAGACTGGTTGTGTGTGTGTGTGTGTGTGATCATTCTTGTGTAAGGCTTTGTGAGTTTTGTGATAGAAGTTAGTCATGATAGCAGTCTTCAAATATCAAAGACTGATAAGTGGGAGATAGAAGGACAGAGGTCTTTTCTTAATAGAAGAACGTAGTTTATAAATCAGTTACAGCATATAAATAATACAAAGGCATATAAGTAATATGTGAATAGAAGACACACCAAAGGACCTAGGGTCATCTTGTGTATACACTTAGTGATTTTTCAGCTTCAATTCTAAGAATCCATTATTGTGTGAATTTAAGTTAGCAACTTCTAATGATATTGTGGATACTAAACTTTGAAGAGTTGGCTAGAAATAAGTAAAATATGACCTATTCTTAAAAGCTTTGTGGACCTTCAAATACATATTTTCTTGACTAATGCATTGACAAGTTGGTTGTAGGGTGTCTAATTGCCTCCCTCATATGTCTGGAAGCTCTTTGGGGTTGTTGACCTAGCCACCTTGATTCTCTTCCATGAAACACCACCACACGGTTAGTTTGGGCTTCCTCACACAGTGCTTGGGTTCCAAGGGACTGTGAAACGAAGCTGCAAGCCTTCTTGAGAGCTCCTTCAGAAACTGTACAACAGCTAGGCCCTGTTACAAGCTAGTTCATATTTAAAGGCTTAACATCTCACATGGGTAGAAAAATAGACTCTATTTCCTAATGAGAGGATGAGAAATGCCACATTGCAAAGGTACATGCACAAAGGGAAGGGAGGAATTGGTGGCTGTATTTTGCAATCAACCACACACTTTAGAAGGGGTGTTTCTTTAGCATCTTACCTAAACTCTTGCTGACCTTATACCGATCAAAATAATTATCACTTATGCCATACTACGCATATTTTTCAAGTTTCCAGAGTTCTTGAATATTCACTTTTTCTTTCTTTGATTCCCATAGCAATATCTCCTATTAAATGATTGACTTAAAGCACATTGTTTCAAACATTTAAGCTTTTCATTCCTCATTCATAAAATGGAGAATGTGATTACTCTTGCTATGTTTTAGGATTACTTAAAATCCAGGAATGGTTAAGTGATCAATAATTTTAGTGACTTCTTATATCAAGAAAAGAAACTCTAGGGGATCATATCTCCTGAATGTCAAATTCTCAAAAAAAGATTTATGAAGTACATCAGTGTATGAGTCCTGGATACAATTTAGATTTTAAAATACTGGGTTTTCTGGGATATTGTATTGGTTTGTTAGGCAAAAGAATGGATATATGACATTAAGATTGTCTGCAAAATCCAGTTGGTTTAACTCCATGCTGTGGTAGAGATGCTCCATTTAATTCTTTGTCAACCAAAATCAAATGGGCTGAGAACATGGAGATATTGTTTAAATCTCAAAACATGCCTTTATGGTTTGTCTACTCACCTGCTTTCTGTTCTCTACACTAAAAATCTTTCAAGAATTTTTAAATCCAGTAGGGAACTTATTTCAGGGACAGCAAGGAGTAGTAGGGGAGAATTATCACTTATCATACCTCCCCTCTCTCTCCGACATCCTATATATGATGGATCACTAAATCTTTTCAGTGAAGCTGTTATGAATGGGCATACCTGGGCTTGTTACCATTTGCTCAACAACTCAGCTAGTCGGTGTCAGATCACAGGGTCAAATTTGGATCTCCTACCAAGAAAGCCCTATATTACTGTGCATTCTGAGAATGTTACTTCTCAGAAAAATAGAAACCTTCAAGATAGAAGAAATTCTTGTAGGAAAGAAATTCAAAAGATTTGAGTATAATGTGGTCGCTGTGACCAGACACAAATCAGACAAACCTTTGGCATCTATGGGAAGAACAAAGGGAGTGCTTAGTGATATAGTGTGTACTAAGGAAGCTGGATTAAGAGCAGGAAAGATAACAATAAAGGGTCCCTTCAATTCCTTAAAGTGGCCCCTTATCAATAATTCCAAGGCCACACAATATCTGCCACATTCTCTTCCTTCTCTCTGTATCTTAGGGAAACAGAGAAGAAAGATATTTTTGAACAGAGAGCTCCCCCAGTTCTATTGGCCATATACATATTTCACTTCTTAAAAGCTGCTGACAAACGGCAGGCTTCGTTTTAGCACCAGCCTACCATAAATTTATTTGCTTGTTAATGCAGCTTCCCCAGTTCACGTTTTTGCTAACTAGGAGCATCAAAATGTCAATCTGTCCTGAGGGGTGTATCAACCTCATAATCTGAACTTGGTAACAAGATTAGAGTATGAACTGCTCAAGAGCACACACTACTTCAAGAATCAAGGCACAATGGAATCCTAATACCAGAGAATCTTACAGTAATAGAACAAGACTTGTAAAATCATAGACTAATATACTCTTAGAAGTGGATGGAACCTTAGGGCTCATCCTGTCTTGTGTTGCTTTGTCTTTTTGCAATTCCTCCAGACCCATACCTTAGTTTTCTTTTGTATGGTTTCGATATTTAGGGATGGATGAATTCAAAGTCCGGCATTATTTTAATAGCATCTTAGCTCATCGGAAGACAGAAAGAGAAAAAGAGACGTGTAAACCAGCATAATTCAATTTCACCGAGAGGCTCTTGGTACTAAAAACAAAGTCATAAATATGGACATGATTTATCATAATCACTGTAGCAGGTTTTTGTTGTTTAAGTGTGTCTTTGCCTGTATTTCCTTATTTTGGCAGAAGGTCTTTGCTTTTCCTTTTGAGAATCATCCCTCTTCAACACTCTAATACTATCTAGGAGGGTTATCCAATCCCCTGGCCCCAGCCTGACAATGGGTTTATTTGACCTCCCTAGCCATAGTTCATGAATAAGCATGGGACCCCAGTTAATCAAATGAGAGTGAACACTGGACTTTGCTAAAACATGTAGAAAACAAGTACTACCTTTTCCCTTGAGTTGCTGATCTAATGAGATGCTAGCCTGACATGGTAATAACCTTCTGGCCATCTTATATCAAAAGCCTGACTGAGAATGAAGCTACCAAGGAGAAAAGCAGAACCAAGATGCTGAAAGACAAAAGCCTGGTGAGACAGAGATAAAAATACTCCATATTCCTCACTCCCCATAGTGAGGCAGGGCAGTGTAGCAAGGTCAGGTCAATGCTCTCTGAGTAGAAGTGATGTACCCTCTGAGGGTACAGATCTAAAAAGGAGGTAGCTAAGGGGTGCCTAGGTGGCTCAGTTGGTTAAGGTCGGACTCTTGATCTCAGCTTAGGTCATGATCTCAGGGTCATGAGATCAAACCCTATGTTGGGCTACATGCTGGGCATAGAGCCTGCTGGGGATTCTCTCTCCTCCTCTCCCTCTGTCCCTCCCCCTGTTTGTACACACTCTCTCTAAAATAGATAAATCTTGAAAAAAAAAAAAGGAGTAGCTGAAAGTTAAACATACAACTACCATGTGACCCTGTCATTCTAATCCCAGGTATTACCCAAGAGAAATGAAAGCATATGTCCATACAAAGACTTGTATGCAAATATCCATAGCACCTTTATTCATAACAGCCCCAAACTGACCCAAATATTTATCAATAAATAAATGACTTAAAATATTGTAATGTATTTGTAAAATGGAATACTACCTAGTAATCTACAGGAATAAGTTATTAATACACACAACAGTGATGAATCTCAAAATAATTATGCTGAGTTAAAGAAGGCAGGCAAAAAAGAATGCAAGATGAATGATTCCATTTATAAAAACTTCTAGAAAATGCAAACTGATCAATAGTAACAAGAAAGTAGGTCAACAGTTGCTTAAGGACAAAGGGGAAGGACAAGGATTGAGTTAGGAGGGATTATAGATGGTATGATTAAACTTTTGGGGGTTTATTTTCTTGATTGTGGTGAAGGTGACTATGGTGATGCATGGTCAAAATGTAACAATTTGTACAACTTATATATGTGTAGTTTATTGTAAGCTGATTTGCTGCAGTAAAGCTGGTAAAAACAAGAGAAATAGAGCCTATATTGGCCTGAGTCCCCGAGTAAGGCAGAGGACCTCCCAGCAGCAACTAACCCAAGTCTTGCTACAATAATGCTGTATAATAAATCATTCCAAAATTCAGTGCTTTAGGTATTGACCACTTACTGTCACATTAACAGTTGTGTGGATTGATTGCCACTTGGATGGGGTAGGCTAGACTTCAGCATCCAGGCTGAAGGTTGTGTTCAGGTCTGTTCCATGTGTCTTTTACTCTTGTTAGAGCAGTAGCTATACAGGCCATGATGTCTGCTCTATGTGTCCCAGTCTGGGGCCAGATGGGTTGATAATAGCTACGTAAGCCATATTATTCTCATGGTGGTTCACATGAGTATGGGAGCCCAAGCCAAAATGGATAACCATATGTATGGCCTCTGCTCATGTGATGTGTGCCGATGTTGCCCTGGCCGAAGCAAGTCATGGTGGAGCCCAACGTCAGTGGGGTAGAAAATAGACTCAGTCTCAAAGAGGAAAAGAAGATTTATTTAACAATAATTTACACTACCACATAGATGTACCATAAGTCAACAAACAAACTTTTGAATGTTAAGCCACTGAGATATCTGGAGGTACTTTGTTTTAACACATGAATTTGTGCCCGTGCTAAGAACATCAGATGTGCACTCGGATCCAGTGGTAACTCTAAGTTTCTGTTTTGTCAGCCAACACATTTTATTTACTTAACCCTGTTTGAGTTAGATTTCTCCCACTTGAGCCAAAGTATCCTTACTATTAAAATCACGCAGAACAATGACTAGCAAAGAGCAGAGTTCAGTAAAACAAATCATACCTATCGTTAGTTGAGCACTTACTGTGTGCCAGTTGCTTCACATTATTTCACTTAAGCCTTGATCATATGCACCAAGGTTGGTATTACACACTAGTCTTTCAGTGAGATAACTGAGATTCAGTGCCTCATGGAAAAGACAGACTCAAGAAGCAAACCTAGGCCTGTTGAAACCAGGACCTATACTTTTTTTTTTTTCCAATTTCTCATGCTTTTGCTCATGAGAAAATCAACAAAACATGGCACCATAGGCATTTACAATATTTCTCTGTCTCCAGACAAAGCTGAGATTCATTTCTTTCTGAGATCCAACATCTATTGTGTGTTTTAACTCTCTCCTACAACCTCCTTCAATTGTTGTTGGTCTTTACCGTTAGTCCTAAAAAATTCTTCCTCAGTCTAAACAGTGTGGTGTTCATTGAGAAAGTAGTAAATGTGCTGTCAAGGCAGTGTGACTTTGAATCCCTGATCTCCCATTTCATGGTTGTGAGACCTTTGGAAAACCACTTAAATCTTCTTCCTTTATAAAATGAGGGGGGGAAATTTTTTCTCCTTTAGAACAGTGTTATTCAGTAGAAAATGAGCTATAAATGCAAGCCACATATATAATTACAAATTTTCTAGCAGACACATTAAAAAAGTACAAAGAAACAAGTAAAAAAAAAATTATCTCCTACCTACCTGATTTGACAGTTAAATATGATAAAGTGAAAGCAATTTATAAAGTGCTTTAAATATTATATAGGACTGATATTTTCATCATAATTAAAGTTACTAATAATCATTCAGAGGAACTAATCTCTATTGGTAGAATTTTAGCTATTATAACATATGGTGCTGGGGTGGGGATTTATGGCTAGAGCACGATGTTCTTGCCAAATGACACTTAATTTAGACCACATAGACAGACACTGTATCTGCCTCCGTGTAAGACCTTTGCTACATGTGGTAGATTCAATACCACTTCTAGCTGTAAGGTCTCTAATTACCCAGGGCTTTCTCCAGCAATCTACAGCCCACTCCATGACCACCAAAAGATCCCCCAATACTGGCTGTGATGCTTTTTCTTTTCTCTAAGAGTCTTTATTAACTCCTCTGCCTCTGCTGGGTCCTGGAGGCAAGGTAGGTGATTAATGGCCCCTGAATTATGATCCAACCAGAAAGACTGTTGGTGTAAATTTATACTCAGAACAGTAAGCTAGAATTCTTTCAACCCAGGTACTTGACATTCATTGCACAATTTAATTGTAAAGAGTAGTAGTTAATGAGAGCACAGGGGAAGAGGGTGAAATAGGAGCTGAGGTCTGGGCTGAAGGCCGGTGCTCTCAGCAGGGAAGTTACAGCTGGGGGGTGGGGGTGGGGACGAAGCACAGAGTGGACAAATTGCAGCATCGGAATGGGATTTTCATTATCATTATATTTTGTCAATAAGAAAGCAGAGGCACTAATAAGTAAAGATAATAGCGGAAAAACAACAACAACAACAACAACAACAACTGCCTTTTTGTTTTAGTAGCTTCTATGAACCAACCCCTAGGTAGGAAACTATACAAGCACCAAAGCTAATCTCAAAAGCAATATGGTAAAGTAAGGTATCATCATCTTTATTTTACAGATGAGAAATTTGGGGTTCAGTGAGATTAAGTGACTTGTCCAAGATCATGTAGCAAGGTCTTGGCTCTGAGATTATAAATAGGCACTGTATGGACTCTGAAATCTCTGTTCCTTCCAGTGCTTCTACTATGACTCTTTACTGCTACCACCAATGTAGAGTTTACTATACGCCAGGCACTGTGTCTATGTCTTTTCACTACTGTGCTCATTTTACCAATGAGGAAATTTGGACTTAGTATGGGTTAAATAATGTGCCCAAAGCCTTGTCCTGAGCCAGTGGCAGAACTGGAATTCAAGACCAGTTCTGCTGACTCTGGGGATGATTATCTTAGCCACTGCTATACTCAGCTACAGCTGCCACTAATAAGCAACACTGTCACCATATACCGAATTCAAACCCCATCTTTTAAGATATGCATGTCTATTGTTATGCTACATGCAGTTTAGGATGAGATAAATTGGGGGCAACAAGGCAGAATGTAAAAGGACGTGGTGCTGCTTCTGTTACCACTGCACCAACATAGTCAATCCAGTGGCATGAGTGAAACCCTATTTTGGTAATTGACCATGAAATTGATCAAATCCATGGAATCCACAAGGATCATGAGTTCAAAGTTAAAGAGTCAGCCACTTCCCACACTGGAAGAACCCTGCTGCTTAATGAAACTATACTGTCTTCTAGCTGATTGGAAAATTGAATGAAACAGGCTGCCAAGATGCCTGCAAACCTCTGAGCTGAGCTAAGCTTCCCTGTATAAATAAATTGCAAAAATAAAGTATCTTTTTTACTTGCATATAAAAACAAGCAAATGAATGTCTTTTGCATAATTGCTACAAAGGGCCCCAACCAGCCATTTCCATTTGCAGTTTCATATTTCAATAAAGTTTTATTTATTTTCATTTGCAAATGTATTTGCTGCTTGTGAAGAGAAGGCTTATAGCTATGACTGGTGCCAGATTGTTGGGAGGAGCTTCCATGCCTGAAAATGGCCTTTTTGCTGACCAGGAGACCTCTGAGCTTGTCTCCTTGCCTTCCCTTTCCCAGCTGTCCCTGCCTATTATTGTATTTATAATTTTCTTTCTCTCCAATTACCCAATTGCCCTCTTCCTGGAGGCTAGAAATGTGCTAGCATCTATCCATTCAATAAATATTAATGAAATACCTACTGTGTGCCAAGAGCTGTTCTGAATACTAGAGACACAGCAGTAACAAAGCAGACAAGAACTTAGATTCATGGAATGAAAGATCCAGATAAAAATGGGTGTTTGTTCAGGGTAGGTGTTTGAGGGGAGGCATAAACAGTGTTAAAACATCCCATGATAGTGGGTAAAGCATGTGTGTAGGTCCTGATGGGGAAAAGATCTCGCTGTCCTTGTGAAATAGGGAGACTTATGTGGCTGGAATGGAGTGAGCAAGGAAGAGTGGTGGGAGAGGAGTCTAAAAAGGAAGTAGGAGGCAGAGACCATGGGGGATTTTGCAAACTACAGCAGGTATATGAGAAACAGCATGTTGCAATGGAAACAAACTAAAAACTAAAGATCCACAAAGCGTTTCTTTGGCAGGGCAGAATAAATTTCTTTGGAAAGATGTTGCATATCAGTTGGATTTCTAAGTTCTAGTCACTTACGCTGCTTATCCTCCAGTGTCTGTAAATTGTAGTAGGAGTGGCAATTGATGTGACTCAGGATCTTTGAATGCTCAAATTCAGTCTTGACCCAGCCAATACCCATGAGAGCCCAAGGAAAAGGTATTTCCCCAAAGAACAGAGAGGGAACAAAGTCCGCCCTTGATATTCTTTATTCAAAACCCCAAGGTGGTTCCAGGATGGGCTAAGTTGGGCCACATTGGTGACTACTTTTGTCCATGCCAGGGTATCACTGCTATGATGAGAAAAGGCAAGTCCAAGGAGAAAATCAAGAAAGAATATATCATAGATAAAATACTTTCTCCTTAAGGCTGAGAGCTTAGCTGATCTGATTTGTCAGCATGTGGGATTTCCTTGGTTCTGTCTAGTTTCCAGCTGGGTGAATGTTGGGCAATTTACAGTTTAGCCTTTTTAAGGAAGGGAGATAGAAAAAAAAAAATGGAAGGGGGAAGAAAAAGGGTAGATAAGAGAAAGAAAACATTTGCTCCCCAGATCACAGAAAAAGATGCTCATCCTAGGCCTTCAAAGATGAGGTTAATAACAACCCCTTGGAAGCAGCTCTAGAGACATGTTATATCTTGGTCTAACTTTCCCTTTGGGAATACTTGGGCCTTATAGTTTTCATCAAATCAGAGGATGAAGGAAAACTCAAGAGACAAATATTAGAATTCATGCTATTAAGGCAGATGAGAGTTTATACAAATCATTAGCAAAATTAAAGGTAAAGGACCTGATTTCCACCCAAGTTTGTAGATCACTCCATTACAAAAAAAAGAACTCTTCCAGTTTTAGTATCACCAAAAATGATAACGAGTATAATTTCTTTAAAATTATTAAGTAGCGTTGTTAGTTGAATATATCACTAAATGCTGAAATGGCATAAGGAAGACTTTCAACCAGTGTCAGGGCCCTAGATTTATGGAATGCTGGAAAGAACATCAAGAGGAAATTTCATTGAGTCCCTGCCTCCATTTTGCAGGTGAATACATTTGTGATCATATTAGAACTGAATTAGAACCTAGTTGCTTCAGATTCCCTGGCCAGGATTGTCTCAATAGAACCATATCCCTCCTTCCAAGAAAGGCTAGGACATAAGGCATGAGGCACGGTGTTTGGAGTTTTTCCAAATGGTTGGAAGCTTGGCCCAAGCTACCTCAATATGGAGCTGCTTACCTGGTGATGAATGCTGTGTCCATGGCACTTACCACCCAGTGCTTATGCAGAAGGACAGTAATTTATGACTGTTACATGTCTGGATTGGACAGAGGAAGAATGCCAAATGCAAGGCCTGAAGAACTGGCTTTCTTTGGCTTTAGCTAATAGTAATTCTCTCTCTTTTCCATAACCACCATTAGATTTCCCTCTAACTCATTTCTACTTTTCACACATTGCTCTCCTCAACCTCTCGCTCTCTCTCTTCTCTGATTAATTTCCAAAGGTCCCAGCTAACCAACCTACTTGGACCTCAAAGATAAGGGAATAGAAGGGAGGGTGACATTATTTAGGTATCTTTAATATACTAGGCAATGGACTAAATACTTTCATACTTGTCTTCCCATTTAAGCTGCACAATAATGCTGTTAGGGGGAGTTTACCTTCATTCACAAATGAGGAAATTTGCCCAGAGTTGAAAAAGTTGGTAGAATAAAACTAGAATTCCAATTCAGCTCCATCTGACTCCCTAAGTGTGCTCTTTCCATGTATCCTCATTTACATTACCACTCTTCTGCATCTGTCCAATAGATATTCTTGTCCCTTGTCCTGGGTATATATGATAGCATATTTATTTAATAAACACTGAGGTTCTATTATGTGCTAAAAATTGAAAAATCAAAAATATATGGAATGGAGTGCCTATTCTGAAGCAACTCACAGTATACACATGTATGCCTGGGGCTTTGGACAGATAAAGAATGCATTCTTAAGTACATCTTAAGACAGAATCTTTATTCATTCATTTATTCATTCTACCAGCAAATATTTACTAAATACCTATTTTATACCAGGCTTTATTCTGTGCCAGTGTTTATCAATCCTGCCTGCATATAAGAACAACCTAATGGACTTAAGGGACACCTGGGTGGCTCAGTCAGTTGAGCATCCGACTCTTGGTTTCGGCTCAGGTCATGATCTCAGGGTCCTGAGACTGAGCCCCTTGTTGGGCTCCACACTCAGTGGGGAGTTTGCTTAAGATTCTCTCCCTCTACCCCAGTCCTGTCCTCCACTCACGTGCCCTCTCAAATAAATAAATAAATAAATAAATAAATAAATAAATCTTTGAAAAAATCTTTGAAAAAAATAACTTTAGTGCACTTAAAAAAATAATAAATCCGTGCATTATCCAAAAAATTCTATTCAATTGACATAGGATGGAACCCCAGAATCACTATGTTTTAAAAACCTCCTGGGGTATTGTAATATGCAGCCAGAGGTGAAAAGCACTCTTCCAGGCTCCAGAGATACAACAGTAAACAGAAGAAAAAGCACTCAGGGACTTCATAAGATATACATCCTCATTGTTCAGATGAAGGAAGTGTTAGATAACTGAAGAAAGAGGAAGATGAGGCTGGAATGGCCAGATTGCACCATAAATCATCTTGGGCCTTAAATTCAAAGGATTTGAAACAGAGGGAGGACATAAAGACTGAGGTACCTTCACATTCTACATTTCTGTGATCTGGACTGAGTAGAAGGATTCACCATCCTAAGAGTTTTAATCAGACTGACTGATGCAGGGTTAGACTTATTTTTCTGAGACTAGGGGTCATTCATTTATTTTACATCAATTCACCTTCAGGGGACTGAGTCAAAAGAGGATGGGAAGGAAAGTTGAGAATTTCCTCCATAATCTTATTAAGAGGTCGGCTTTCACACTAGATCAAGCCAACACAAATGACCAAGTGAGCATCTTTAAATGTCTTCCAGATTTGCCCTCATTCATACCATGAGTTTCATTGTGTTTATGCTAGTCAAGGCTTTGGAATCAGACAAATCTGGGTTTGAGCTCCAGTTTGGCTTTGACTAACTAGGTGACCTTGAGCAAATGATGTCATCTTTTAGTGCTTCAGCTTCCCCATTTCTCAGGTGGGCTTTAAAACAGTATCCTCTGTCTGGAGTTTCCATGAAGGTTGAAGACAATGTACCTACTTTTCTGGCTTAGAATAAGTGCCTCTTTAATATTAGCTGTCAGTCTTACTACCTCATTTTTTTTTATTAGTGTATAACTTTGTATATAAGCAAATGTGTTCAAATAAGGAACGTGACTAAGTCTGTAAAAGCAAATGAATATGTGAGTGCAAAGAAATGAGATATATGCATTTAATATACTATAATAACACTATATGGGAAGCACTTTTCTACATTTTTATAAATATTAACTTCTCATATCTCTGTGAGGGTACTATATATTTTTACCCTTTATTAGAGAAAATTTATAATTTATAATGAGCCTCCATGTACCTGTCTCCTATCCTCAGCAATTATCAACATTTTGCCAATCTTGTTTTATCTATGGAATTTTACTTATTTTTCTGGAATATTTTCAAACAAATTCAGGACATCATGCTATTTTACCTATAAATATTTTAGTATGACTCTCTAATGGGGAAGTGTCTGTCTGTCTATCCATCCATCCATCCATCCTATCTACTACTACCATGCTATTACTACACTGAACAAAATTAACAATAATTCCCTAATATCAAGGTTCATTCATATCAAAATTTCCTCAGTTGCCTCAAAGATATCCTTTTTACAGTCTGCCTGTTTGAATAAGGCCGAAGTCCACACATTGAATTGGTTCATGTCTCTCAAATTTCTCTTTTCCTGCAATAGTCTGAAAGAGTATTACTCTCACTTCATATAACAGATAAGGAAGTTAAAGTACAGAGAGGTCAAGTCATGTGCTGAAGGTCACACAGCTAGATGAATGGATATCACTGTCTGTGACAGGAGAACATGTTTTGGATATATAGAGAGTTTCTCAGAGGGAGATGCTCAGTGTCCCCCAACCTCAACCCCCTCTGCCTGTCCCCAGTGCCTGAAAGACTAGATAGTATGAATTTTATCTTCAACTTCCAAGTTCCTACAAACTACCATAGGGATTTTCTAAGTCTCAGCCCTCAAACATCTGGTTCCAGCTCATTCCAAAAGGTGAGGGAGAAGGTGATCTAAACTCTGTCCTCAAATTTTTGTAGATGTAGTGGTGAATATGAAGTTTAGAAAAATAAATGCCCTTGGTTCTAGTCTTCCCATTCATTCATTTATTCATTCTAGGTATTTGTCTGGCTCCCTGTGGGCTTTACTCTGCACTAGGAGCTCTGGATACACAAGGTTTCTGTCCTCAAGGAAATCCTAGTTTGGTATGTCTGCTGGGGTTGAGGAAGGGGGGTTTCAGATGAGATCGGGCGCATTCAGGGTGGTATGGCCATAGACAAAGGGTTTCAAAGAGACAGTTCTAGTGAAATAAGAAGTACTGAGTTAGAAGGGACAAAGAGTGCTATCAGAACATCTGTTCTTATGAGGAGATATTTCTAAAAGTGAGCCTCTACAAGTGAATGGTGATTGGAGAGGAAGAGAAATGGGAAAAGAACCATATAGGCAGAGGGAACAGCAAGATGCAGAGGTAGAAGAAACTCGGGTTGATCCAGTTTCTTGAAGTAGTATGATCTGGCTTGAGCACAAATGTGAGAAGGGAGAGATGTAGAGGTTCTTGGTTAGAGAGGGTAGCAGGGCATGATGGGCATCACAGGCCATGTCAAAAGAGCCCTTTGTTCTGAAGGCAATCTCTTGAAGGGATATACAGAAGAAGAGACATGGTCAGATTTGCACCTGGAATTTCCTCTGGTTCCTCTGTGGATAATGATGGCTGTTGGAAGAGTCTGGAAATGAGGAGACTAGGTAGTGGCAGTGAGAGAGATGATGGAGGAATGGAAAACCTTATCAATTAGAACATGGAGATGGAAAGGTGGCCTTGGAGGGGGTCCCTGCTCTCTAAAGTCTGGCTTCTCGGTTTCTTGGCCCCAGAAACTTGACCTAACCTCTATACCACAAGGTTATGGGGTTCTGAAAGAAACATGGTGGAAGGAATGAAAGTAAAAGAAGGGGCAGATGATATGGACTTTTGTCCTGCCTTCATCACTTTCGAATTGTGCACTGTGGGCATGGTGTTTTACCTTGATCTGTTGTGTCCTTGACTATAAAGCAGGACCATGATAGCTACATTCATTTCCTCAGGGTTCATAGGAGAGTTGAATGAGACACACCACAGCAAAGTGATTTGTAAACTTTAAAGAACTTTATAACTAGGCATCGCATTCTGGATTCTCTGAACCATTCTCAAATCACAAGTAGTATCTATGTGGACAAATAGAGGGTTGGAGCTCCAGCAGATTCCATTTCTGGGAGAGGCTTTAAAATTCCTCCTATAAGCTTATAATATGCTAGCAAATCCAATCTTGAAATACCCTCATAGGCCACATATTTGTCTCTCCCCAATTTTGCTGTCACATCAGTTTTTGATTGGAGTTACAATATGAGTGGGGAAGCGACTTTGGAAGAAACGTGAGTGCAGTCAGCAGAGGAGGGAGGAGGCTGAGGGAGAGAGAAGGAGCTGCTGTAACTCACCCCTGTTCTGGTTGGGATTCTGAATGAATATGAAAAGTAAGCAGAAACTCAATTAGTAACCCCTGAACTCGCCCCGTGTTATCTCTAAGAACACACACCCTCTTCCATCCTATGCCTCCACAGGAGAGCAGGCTTTCTGTCAGGCTAGGGCAAGGAAGGATGCAGACCCAGAGGAAACAGAGAATGAAGGAACTCATGGCTGTTTCCACATCCTCCAGCATCTTCAGTTCAGAGTTTTCTGGAAGGATTAGGCCGTTTCTATCTCTGAGAGCTTAAAAGGGGGTAATTATTCCCATCATGTTCAGAGTTTCTTTTCATTAAGTGCCTACTATGTGCTGCTCAGTCATTCCTTTCAAAGTTTTATTAAGTGCTGGTATTATTGTCCCTATTTTACAAAAAAGAAACTGAAGTTCAGAAAGGCAAAGTAGCCACCCAGCTACTGAGCAAAGTACCAAGGACAGCTTATGCCTTAATTCATTCAATTCTCAAACTCCTATGTTTCTTTTCTTTGTGAGCTGCATTACGGCTCTTCCCTGTTTCCCTCCTTGCAGTGCCTCATCCACTCAGAGGATTAGGCTCTGTGTTCACTGAACACAGGCTCGGCAATGTGGCAGGTGAGTGGGAGGGACAGGTGTCATTGCAAAGTAGAAGCTTTAAGATTCTGTGCCCACTCTGTCATATCATACCCCCTTTTTCTTTACCATTAGACCAACAAGGTCCCAGATCGAAGTACCCAGTCAACCTGGGTCTCAAAGTGAAGACAATACAGAGGAGAGTCAAAGCCACACATGGACATATCAGAAAAGAATCCTGAGATTTAGGGATCTCTTGTTACACAGTGTAGCCTAGCCTAAACTGACTAATGTGCCATTTAAAGGGAATGAACACTGGCCAGCGGTTCAGTGTCCTACATTAATTTGTCATGGGTGTTTCCTATTTCACAATCTGGATTGTGTGTTGATGGGATTCCAGACCCTCTTACGAGAACTGGAATGTAGCTAGATGGAGCCGACGCAGGCTGCCCTGTAATAACTTATCTATTTTGCTTGGTTATAGTAAGCCACCTCAGACAACTTTCACCTTTTTCTATTTGTATAAATAAAAGTTGTTTTGTTCTGAAGGTAAAAAAAAAAAAAAGTGATGGGGGAACGAAGTTAAGAGACGTTAAATAGGTGCCCAGCTATGAAGTAGTAAAGCTGAAGCTGGAGGTCAGCACTGTCTTACTATAAACTGTGTGATCTTGACCACTGTATTACTCTCTGTCTGTAGTTTGGGTTCCATACGACTTTCCTCTATTTTATAGTGACTGCTTTAAAACAACAACAGCTAATAGACTGAAGAGTGGCAAGTACCTCAGTAAGGAAGGGAAGAGGGTTAGGGCAGTGATGTGTAATTTCAGTGAACATACAATTCATCTGCAGATTTTGTTAAAATGAAAATATTAATCTAGTAGGTCTGGGGTAGGACTTGAGATCTGTTTTTTTTTTTTTTTTGAGATTTTATGTATTTATTTGACATAGAGAGAGAGAACACAAGCAGGGGGAGCACCACGCAGAGGGAGAAGCAGGCTCCACTGAGCAAGGAGCCCAACGCAGGACTCGATCCCAGGACCCCAGGATCATGACCCGAGCTGAAGGCAGACACATAACCAACTGAACCACTCAGGCGTCCCTGAGATTTTGCATTTCAAACAAGGTTCCAGATGAAGCTCCTGCTGCTCGTGCTTGGACCACTCTTTGAGTAGCAAGCCTAGGGGATGCCAGTTAGCTCTCCATGATGATGACAGAAAGGTAAAATCAAGCAGTATTACATAGCAGTTAGGAATGTGTAGATAGCACTGGGACTAGGGGCAGGCAAGCAAGGTGATAGGGACCAAAATTTAAGAAGGCAAAATAGAGCAAGTGCTGAACTTGTGTCCCGAGGACCCTGAGGGTGAAAGCCTCCTAGTTTAATCTGCTGTAATTTGTTTCTAGTTTGATTCTAACTCAGTTTGAAAACTGAGCTACGATAGAGCCCAAGTGTGTCCTCGTATTTTACCTTTGCATGAGTTCTAATGTCATTGACCACCATCAGGCTATCCCAAAGAAGATGTTCTTAACAGCAGTACAAATACAGATTCTTTTCTAATCAGAAAAAAAAAAAAAAAGTTCAAAATCATGTCATGCTTCAGTTAGCTTTACATTTGAAATAGATCATTATAAATTTTTGGTTTAGGTGTTTAGTTCCAGAATTTCTAATTACATTTTTTTTGTTCTGTCCTTTTATTATATCTTCAAGTTTCTCCAAGCTTGTGGTTATGCAGTAGTGTCTATCAAAACAAGCTCACCATAAATATTCTATTTTCCAAACTGAACTGCATACTACGTAATAAGATATTGATGAAATACTTATTTCTTGTCATATATAAATTGTGCTAAGTCTGAAAGCTGAAGTTAAAATTTCCTAAGTCACTTATGGTTTAAACAGAAACCTAAAAATCACCAATTTTGGGGTCAAAGCCATCCGATGACCCCTAAGTCTTTCCAAGAAGCAACAACCAAACCTCTTATCACAGAGACCAGCATCCCTCTTCCTTATTCCTTAGACTACATGAGAAGAGAACTAGGGTAGTAAAGGGGATGGGGATGATCAGAGTCACCTGAGTCATTGCTGGCCTTGTTAAAAGTGGTATTTTCTTGATACATGGCTTTTCCCTACCAAGGAAAAGGAAAACCTTAAGGAGGAAAGGCAAACGAAATTCTTAGTATCCACCAGACTAAATAACAGGAATACCAAAAAAAAAAAAAATCATAAATATTTGGAATGCCTACAAGAGAAGACTGGCCTATTCTTGCCCCAATAGATAAAGGATACAGAACATGCAAGAACACCTGGTCATAAGAGATTTGGAGAGGGATTCCTATCTGTGTCCTACTGGGCAAGACAATTCTTTCTTCAGTGAAAGTCTCCTCCATACATCCACGTACACCCTAGCTTGTGGCTCAGTTTTGTCTCATTAGTGAACAGTCCCATCTGATCCCGAACAGTGTTTAACTTCTCAGCCATCATGCTTCTCCTGTTTTCTCTCCCCTCCCTTTCTTCCTTACCTTTGCTTAGGTTTTCTGCATTTAAACACTCCCTTACTTTTATTATAACAGGGATCTCAGGAGGAAGGTGCTACGTGTCCCCCATAATTAATGTGCTGAACACTAACCTCCAATATGATGGTATTTGGAGGTGGGGCCTTTGGGAGATAATTAGGATTAGATTAGGTCACTGAGGGTAGGACATTCATGTTGACATTACTGTCCTTATAAAAAGAAGAGGAGATCACATGCCCTCCTTAATGCATGTGATGTTATGAGCACTGGGTATTATATAAGACTGATGAATCACTGACCTCTACCTCTGAAACTAATAATACATTATATGTTAAAAAAAAAAAAAAAAGCAGACACAGGACCTTTCTGTGTGCACACACCATGGAAAGCCTATATGAAGACATAACTAGAAAGGGGTCCCTCACCAAAAACCCAACTATGCTGGCTCCCTGATCTCTTGATCTCAGCTTTCCAGTCTCCAGAATTGTGAGAAATATTTGTTGTCTAAGCCACCTAGACAATGGTAATTTGTTATAGCAGTCCAAACTGGCTGAGACAGAAGGGGAGGTTGATACATGGTTTCTGTCCCCTATTTTGAATGGCAGGTCTCTCCCATAATATTGGGTTCTGCTTCTATCATTTGATGTTTACCTATATTACACACAGTTGTTTATTCTTTACATAAGAGGCAGAATGATCAGAAGGAAGAGAATGGGCTTAGAAATTTTACAGAACTGGTTTAAATCCCGGCTCTATCACTGACATAATCTCAGGAAAATTTAACTGTTTTCCTTTTCTGGATATGCTGATAACAATAGCAATAATAATGGTAATAACACGAAGTCAACAACGATGCTGGCATTGGTTTTTGTCATGAATAGATATTGGATATTTGAAACAACTACTTTGGTCATTGATTCATTTAATGAATGTATATTAAGTACCCACTATGTGCCTGGCATTGGGAATGGGCAGTAGAGATCCTACAATGAACAAAAGAAAGATTGTACCCTCATAGAGCTATTGGTCTGGTGTAGGCGTTGGTAAATTTACTGCACAGCCTCTGGCCTACATCCTGCCCTTGACCTATTTTTGTAGTCTTTGAACTAAGATTGGTGTTACATTTTTTTAAAAAAAGTAAATGTGACAAAGATTTGTATGTAGCTCACAAAGCCTAAAATATTTACTACCTGGCTTTTTGCAAGAGTTTACCTATCCCTGGTCTAATGGAACATATAGACATAGAAAGCCTTCAATAAATGCTTTTCACATACCAATTCTTAGTCTGAAGTTCCTTGCATGGGTTTCTGATTAATTTCTGTATTCCTTCAATTCCCCACAGGCTTATTGTTGCCCTTGCAATAAAAATAAAATTTTTCAGATGGTTATAGGCTTTACATGGGTGACCCACGTACCTCTTTAGCCTTTTCTAATTATATACTTTTTGTACTCCTGCCACACTGGATTTCTTTCTGTTCAGCAAATATTGCACACATGCCTCAGCCCAGCATATTATTGCTCTTCACTCCCCCTGGTCAGCTAGTTTGCTTCCTACTTATCCTTCAAAATTCAACTTTAGGGTCACTTCTTTTTTTTTTTTTTTCTTTTAAGATATTATTTATTTATTTGACAGAGACAGCCAGCGAGAGAGGGACCACAAGCAGGGGGAGTGGGAGAGGAAGAAGCAGGCTCCTAGCGGAGGAGTCTGATGTGGGGCTCGATCCCAGAACGCTGGGATCACGCCCTGAGCTGAAGGCAGACGCTTAACCGCTGTGCCACCCAGGCGCCCCTAGGGTCACTTCCGTTGAGCAAATTTCCTTGACTACTCCTTGTTAGCTCAATACCCTCCCCCACCCCTTTATTGGTTCTCATGGCTCCTGATTACAGTAATTTTATATCGTCATTTGTGATTATTGTTGGCTCCACAAGTTAGTTTCGTGAGGGCAGGGGCTGTAGATCTTTTGTTTATTATTTTATCTCCAGCATCTGGCATCCTTGCCTACTACTCAGTAAGTGATAAATAAATGAAAGAATGAGTGAATGAGTCAGTGTCATGGTTGTTGAAAAGAAATAGACCAGAAAGCATATAGGATTCTTGCAACATGGGAGTGCTTTCCTTTCCCAGGTACATATGCCCACAAATGGAATTTCAATAGTCCCTCATCCTCATTCTCCCTGTACAATTAAGAAGGCCAAGTGAGCTGTTTGTGCAGATACATCATCTGCACCACACAGCAAATGCATTTGTTACGGAGCTATCTGGGCCAAAGCTAATGAAACATTTGCAAATGCCCTGATTTACAAAGAGAAAATTGGTTCACCTGAATGACACGGTTTGTATGCGAGGGAAATGTTCTTTGCAATTATGTAGCTTTGTTCTGAGAAGCTTGAAATTCCTAAGGAAATACACATCAGCAGTCCCCCCCAAGAAGGCAAAGACCAGAGGTCACCTTGGAGGAGGATGAAGGTTCTGAGATCAACTCCAATGGGATCCTCGTGTGAGCTTCACGATGCCTGAGAACCCTCAGAAAGTGCACAGGTATTGTATGTTTGCATATGTGTACTGTTCTAGGGGAAAAAAATTAAAGATTAGGTTCTCATTGGAGTCTGTGTTACCCCAATAGTTGAAAGCTAGTAATCTAAGGAAATCCAGGATTTCCCTATCTTTTGATTTGTTATTTTCTTTTTCCTTTTTATTAAGTAGGCTCAACACCCAATGTGGGACTTGAACTCACAACCCTGAGAAAAAGTGTCACATGCTCTACCCACTAAGCCAGCCAGATGCCCCTGAATTTGTTAACTTTTAAAAAGAAGATACAGAATAAAGAACAGAGATGTGTTTAAGTCCTGAAGGGACTCTTCATATTTCTAATCCCAACCTTCCCTGATCCATTGTATAGATGAGATTCAGATCAAGTTGGTGAGATGACTTGCCCGGGGCTTTATGACAAGTGAGACACAAACTCGGGACAAAAATTCTGCCAGCCTGGTGTCCACTCCAACACAACCTGCTGTCCACTAATAAGACAATCATTTCTTTCTTGTTTCATCTGTTTCCTCGTTCACTCACTCAGTTTATTGTTCACTTATTCTTTTTCACTGTCCCACGCTATCATTTCTTCAACAAGGAATTTTAAAACAATTTATCAGTTGTGATCATATCATTTCTAAGAAGAATTCTGGCTTCCATAAATGGCTGACCAACAAGCCTGATGAATTAGAAAATGAAACAGAATAGGAGAATCCATTTATCTCTTCCTTCCCAAATGGATCTCTCAAGTGGATAGTAAAGGAATAAAACAATCATATAAATCCATAAGAACCAAGAGAATTGACAAAGAAGAGATCTGGCACTCCATGAGACTTCAACAAGTTTCAGAAATTGAAGATGGAAGAGTCAACAAAGAACAGAACCTACAAGATAAGTGCCTGCAGAGGGAGACACTGATGAAAAACAAACCAATTAGTTTGGAGAAGTCAATAGATAAAGGCGACAGATATCACAGAGGATGGGGAAGATTGGGAGGCTGATTGAATGTCGGTGTACAAAGGAGCTGAACATCACTCTATGCCCCGAGATTTCATCAATCAGCAGTTGTGCACACAGACCAAGGGCAGGAGATTGGAGGGAAGCTGAGTGATTCTAGAAAAAGGAATTTCAAATATGGTTCTTGTGATCAATCAATAAAATTAGTGACCCCCATCCCTTCATTCTGATCTAAAGCCCAATGATAAGCCTCTCCCAGGTACACAAAGCTTATATCTGTTTTATGCATCTAGAAGAATAACAGGCAGTAAAGGATCAACTGACAGTTCAGAGAAGCTTCTAAAACAAGGAAGAAAATCTGAAACAAATAGGAAGGGGAAAATCTGGGAGAAAATATACAAGGCAGGGAGGAGAGTAAAACCTCAGGACCAAAGCTTATTAATAATATAAGCTGGATGTTGTAGCTATAAAAAAGAAAAGAGTATTATAAAAAAAAACCAGTGGATAACAAGAATAAGTCTTATAAATTATAGATATACATATCCAATAAAAGAGTTATAAGATACAGTTGAAACAATATTCAGAGAGTAGAAAAAGACAAAAAATAAAAAGTGTCTGGGCCTGCTCTGCAAAAAGGTACTGTCAAGAAAATGGAAAAAAAAAAAAAAAGCACAGAATGAGAGAAAATATTTGCAAAACAGTTATCTGTTAAAAACTGTTATCCAAAGTACACAAAGAACTCTTACAGCTCAATAAGTAAACAATGAAGTGGATGAAAACAATGATCCAAAGACCTTAACAGAGGCTTCACCAAAGAAGATACAGAAATGGCAAATAAGTTTATAAAAAGATGCTTCACATCATATGTCATTGGGGAAATGCAAACTAAAACAATACGATACCACTACAGAACTATTAGACTGGCCCAAATCCAGAACACTGGCAACATCAAATGCTGCAGGGATTTGGAGTAACAGAAAGTCTCATTTATTGCTGGTTGGAATGCAAAATGGCAGAGCCACTTTGGAAGACAGTTTGGCTGTTTCAAAACTAAACACAGTATCATACAACCTAACAATCACACCCCTTGGTATTTATCCAGAGGAATTGAAAACTTATGGCCATGCAAAACCCTGCACACAGATGTTTATAGCAGTTTTATTCATAATTGCCAAAACTGGGAAGATGTCCTTCAGGAGGTGAATGGATAAACAGACTTCCAGGCTCTAGTTTGCTCCTATCCCAGGCTCCTGCAGGCACAGTTTCTGCAGTTCCCAGTTCTTGTAGAGTTTAGTACCCAGCAGCACCCAGTGGTCAGCAGTACATCGAGCCTCCCTCAGGGTCCTCTTATGTGGTTTTGTGATGTGTTCTTAGGCATAGCTTCTCCTCCAACCTCTCACCATGGAGGGCTTCCCCTGGCACTCCAGAGGACAGACTGGAATGAGTCCTGCTGGAGAAGCACTTCAGTGAATTTCTCTATTATCCATTGAGCTATGGCATATCCTCTCCCATGAGACCTATAGCTCACCCTGGGGCTAGAGGATGGACTCTTCCTTGTCGTGCTGTCATATCACTAGGGACAGTTGTCCCTACTTGTATTTGCTACTCCTATATTTTTTAGAGTTGTCTTTACACTTTTCTGATCAATTCCCTGTTATTTTTTTTTTAAAGATCTATTTATTTGGCAGAGAGAGAGAGTGAGAGAGCACAAGCAAGGGGAGGAACAGGAGGAGAGGGAGAAGTAGGCTCTCCGCTAAGCAGGGAGCCCGATGCGACGCTGGATCCCAGGACGCTGGGATCATGACCCGTACGGAAGGTAGACACTTAACCAACTGAGCCACCCAGGAGCCCCCAACCCCCATTACAATACTATGTTGTAATTAATAATTATTTATATTAAACTTTTTCTGTTAGAAGTACTATGTGATTTTGGTCTCTTAATTAGACCTAATGGTTACTGCGGGAGATAAAAGATAAGAACATTAAAGAAACAATTCAGAAAGAACGATATACAGATAACAGAAATCCTATCTTTTTAAAAGAGAAAATTCCTTAAATTAAAAGATAAAAGTTTGAAGGTTCCCAGTAAGTGACCATATATTTTTTTAAAAGGACCCCTCAAAAAACCACATAATCATAAACTCTCATAACTTGATCATTATCAACAGCAAATAGAAGATTCTAAAAACTTCCACTTTGGGAAAGATCATCTTTTTAAAAAGCAAAAAGAATTAGAATGCATCAATGTAACAATGATGTTAAGTTTATAAAATGTTATGAAAATAAAGATGTGATTACTAACTCTAGTAAAAATACACCCCAAAAATATGCAAGAAAGGAAAAACAAATTTCATGTTCATTTATATAAATATGATATTAACACAGATGTTTTATTTAAATTAAAATTATTATAATTATGTTTGCTTATGGAAAGACATAAGTACGGGAAAAATAATGCTTAAAGCTGAAGAACCAAACAATATTACTGAGAATATAATCTTTAGAAATACAGTGCTCCATACTAGAAAATAATGTCAAAGTTGGCTCTGAGGAATGAGGTTTCTTTTGAGCAACAAGAACAAAAAATCGGGTATGATACTGCCAGGATTTATTATAAAACTTTCTGATCATTTTCTTCAAACCCTGGGCATGTATACATTTTGATTAAACTGTAAGATAAAAAGCCAAAAATAAAACTTTCATTGGGGAGATAAATGAGATAAAGAATGGAAGAAATCAGTGAAGTATTTAGCAGGTAATTATCATTCAGTGAGTGGTGGTTTGGGTATAATTGTCGCAGAAATAAGTTTAGGAAAAAGTCTATGATTTATCATTAAATTTGGACTGTAATTTCAAGTAAGGTGTTAAAGAACAGGTAAAACCTGGCTTGATGCAAATAAGCATACCCATTTTTGAGATAACACAAACTTTTTCTGGTCAATGAACAGTACTTTAAATGATGGCTGGAAAAAAAAAATCAATGTTTCTAAGACTGTTTCTTTTTTATACACTTGCCTTGCAACTGTCAGACATGCAAATTCTCCCCTTCACATCCACATAGCAACAACACAGGTAATGGTGTTAAAATTAAAAAAAAAAAAAAGCATTAAAAAATTTAAAAATGCATTAAAAAAACTGTAAAAGACTATGTCGATTTATGTGGATGGCGTCCAAATGAACAAGATTCTGATGTTCTAGTTGATAAAAGATTCAAACAGTATTTGGAGGAATGGTTGAATAACAAGCTTTTCAACTAGCTCACTTCCAGGACCGAGGTCAGTGGAAAGTATGTTGACACCATTTGCTATCAGGTAATTGGCTTCTTTACAACAGAGGTCAGGCATGGGCTGACCATGTACCACAAGGATGCCCAGGAATCAGAGATTGTAATGCCCAGAAGCAAGAGACTCACTAAACCTTTAAAATACTTTGCTGAAACTAGTGTCACCTTCTTACATTTCAAACACAGCACCATACCTAAGTCAATCTGATGCAGTGTGGTCAAGTTGCATCAGCCAGTTTCAATTTAAGGCTGGTAGGTTACATTTTAACCACCAAGAAGGTCTCATTACTAAGTGGCATTTGCACAGGAACCCATCCAGGGGACTCTGATCAGCACCCCCAAATATATTTCTTGATCAAATTTTCTGAGTAAGAGTGATAGATATAGTACACACATGGAGGGAGAGAGAGAGAGAGAGAGAGAGAGGGAGAGAGAGAGATTGATTAAACCCAATATAATTCAGCATGGTTGAAGGATGGAGTGAACTCTATCCCCACTTTGCTGGACAGAGAACACCAGTAGGATGTTGTGATACGCTTCAGATGGCCAACTAGAGTTAGGACTGAACACTTAAATATGTAGTCTGGTAAAAAGACCTTAGGATAAATGTGGTGAGAACTCGGCCCTAAATATCAGAAATTTAAGTTCTATCTCAACCTTACCCACAATTCACTTGACCAACCTCAGCCACATCCCCCCCTTTTCTTATTTTAGTTTTCTCACCAGGTGGAATCATAAAACAACAGCAAGCTATCTCACAATATTGTTCTGTGACTCACACAAGATGATATACACAAAGTGGTTTTGAAATGGTATAAAATTCTATTTAGACTTAGAGTAATAGAATGGCTGTATGAAAAAGTCTGTATAAAAAATTTGAATTTTGAACAAAAATTAGAGTTTATTGTCCATGTAATTGGGAAATCCAAAGGTACAAATGGCCCCAGGGAGCACTAGGTGCTTAAAAATTATCCAGAATCCATTTTTCCTTTATCCCTATTACCTGTATCACCCTATGGTTTGACTTCTTTTATCTTATCCTTAAAGAGTTTTTCCATGCAATGAGGAGAGGGAAGTGGCAAAGAGCATCAAATCTTGGCTTATATTGTTAGTAGTCATGTATAGGAAAAAGAGACCTTCTATTAGTGTCTGCTAGGGTATTGTAGACCTGGT